>NW_007728244.1:17573-96152 GCF_000696425.1 Galeopterus variegatus
GGCCCCCACCGCAGAGCCCCTCAGGGTCCCTATCCCCACCTGGCTCCCATATCAGCCCCCCAGCGTACCCACCATGGCCTGGCTCCCATGACAAACCCCTTAGGGCTCCCACCCCTGCCTTGCCCCCACAACAGCCCCCCGAGTGTCCCCACCCCTGCCTGGCCCCCACCGCAGAGCCCCTCAGGGTCCCTATCCCCACCTGGCTCCCATATCAGCCCCCCAGTGTACCCACCATGGCCTGGCTCCCATGACAAACCCCCCAGGACCCATACCTACCCAGCCCCCAAGACAGTCCCCCTTAGGGTCCCCACCCCCACCTGGTCTTCTGCTGTCCTCTGTCCACCCAGCAGGCCCCCAGCAACCTCTGTCTGATACCTACCTGCCAACTCTCTCCCCTCCTTAACATTTCCATCCTCAGCCACTTGGTAAGCTGTGACATGGGCTCGGGCCTCCACAGTTTGCCTAGATCAAGGTCAATAGGGACATTTGAGGGCCCAAAATGAGCCTCCTCAGACACCCAGAGTCATTCATTCAACAGACATGAACCAAGGGCCACACGACCCAGGATGATGGATGAGGTATCATGGTCCTGCTGTCCTGGAGCACATGGTCCCAGAGACATTTGAGCCAGGTGCCTCCCAACCAGGGTGGTAACAGACGTCCAGTCCCAGTGGGCAGCCAAATTCTGCCCAGCCCTGGTTGGGAGGTGGGATGTGGTGGCACAGGCAGTGTCTTCTGGAGTGAGAGGTGTGGGAAGCAGCCCATGCAGGAGTGGAGGTTTGGGAAAGGGCATTCCCAAGCCAAGAGTGGGAGGGGCTTAAGGATCAGGGGACACATTTTAGGAAAGAACAGGATGGGCAAAGTGCCAAGGGGACTATATAAATAGGAGGCTAGGTAGCATAGTGGTTAGTGCTACAGATGCCTGGCCAACACTACCTAGGTTCGAATCTCAGCTCTGCCATGTATGAGCTGTGTGACCTTGGGCAACTTGTTTAACCTCTCTGTGCTGCACATCCTTCATCTATAAGGCAGCACTGATAAACAAAGCATACACCTTCTAGGGTGTCTGTGAAAATTAAATGTGTTAATGCATTAAATTTGTTAATGTGAGACACTAAGAACTGTGCCCAGCATACTAAATTTAGTTGCTACTAAATTAAACTATACAACAAAATTGTCAATATTTGGCCTAAATATTATAGCATGTCCCTTTCTTTTTCTTCTCTCCCTCGCTTTTTTCCCCTCCCTCTTCTTGCTCATCCCTCTCCCTCTCCTTATCTCTCTCTCCCTCTCTCTCCTCCTGTCTCCTTCTGTCTCTGTCTCTCCCTCTGTCTCTGTCTCTCTGTCTCTCTCCTCTTCCCTCCTTTCCTGCCATAGTGGCATGATGATTTAACGCACCTTGGTTCAAATCCTGACTCTACCACCCTCCTCCTTCAGCATTTTAGGAACACGGGTTAGGATCTCTGTTTGCTTACCTGAGAAATGAGATGATAATAATAGCAGGGACTTTACCAAGTTGTGGGGTGTACCAGGCGTGTAATGCGGTTATCTGGGTGGCAAGCCCATAAATAGGTCTGTGAAAATAGAAGCTGTTGGTGGGTCTGCTTTTAGAAGAAAGTCTCTCTCATCCTGCTTAAACCTCTCTCCACCACCTATGGGGCCCTGACGACTCTGGCTCCTGCCACCTCTTCAATTGGCTCCCACACACCAGGAGGACAGGAACAGACTCCAAACTCAACTAAGTGAGTGTGTGTGAGTGTGTGTGTGTGTCAGGGGCTGCCTGGTGGGAAGTAGACATCAAAGTCCCCTTAGAAGAAACAACCTCTGTGCTGAGCCATGAGGGATGAGAGGGCCACAGCCAGAGAAGGGAGGTGGGCAGTGGTTGGATGGGGGCAACTGCCTGGACTGAATCACGAAGTATGTGGGTACCTGGTTTGGGGAAGTGAAAGCTGGCCATTTGGCACGACCGAACAGATAAGTTAGTGGGTAGGCTGGGGGCTGATTGCAGAGGGCTCTGGGGAGCCATGAAAGGTTATAGGCAGAAGCAGGACCCCTTGAGTTAGAAAGACAGCCTGGCGTTGGGACCCTGCCACCCTGACACTTACCAGCAGACATTCCAACATGAGGCCATGTCCCCAGATGGTTGGGCAAGTAGACTCCAAGCTCAAGTGTCCCAGGTTCAAGTCCTAGCTCTACCACTGTAGGACACAGACAAATGACTTTCCTTCTCAGTACCTCAGTTCCACTGAGACAGGCCCGGCAGAGTGAGGACACCAGACCCCCCAGGAGGTTCACTGAGCGCTTGCTGCATGCCAGTGCTTTGCACACCGGGGCAGTCAGCGCTGTTCCTCGCTTCTGGTTTACGGATGAGCAGGGAGAAGCCGGGACTCAGGCCCAGGCCTGGCCAGCTCGGGCTCAGGCATGTCTGCTTGCCTCCCTTATAGTTGTGGCCCCAGGATGGTGACACCTGTGACCTCCTTCCACAATGGTGGAAGAGCTGGCTTGGCCACTCCACACCCCCACAACCCCGAGGCTCAGAGAGTAGAAGCAACTTACCCATAGTCGTGCCCAGAGGGAGAGGGGTTGGTGACCCCCAGGCTTGGCTGAGCCCAAGGCCCATGCTCTTGGCACACAGTAGGTGCTTTAAAGTCAAAGGACTTTACAGATGCTCCAGGCACATGGGCAGAGGAAGAAACTGAGGCCAGGGTGACAGAATCTCTGCATTTCCCAGCAGGACATGGCACAGAGTAGATGCTTGACAAATGTTCAGGACCTGAAGACCTACTGTGTGCAGCTCCGTGCTCAAAGCTTCACATACGTTATCTCATTTGATCCTATCACATCCTCATGAGTTGGGTGCTATCATCTTCTCCATTTTACAGAGGGAAAAACTGAGGTTCAGAAAGGTTGAACCTTCAGCCGAGGTTGCACAGGCAACAATCGTAACAAAAGCTGGTGACAATTTTGGTGTTTACTGTGTGCCGGGTCTTGTTCAAAGCATTTTACACATTCATGTAGAGCAGTGTCCGTATTATTAATATTGTCATTTTACAGATGAAGAGAGGTTTTGAGGTTAAGCCACTTGCCAAGATCTCACAGGTGCACATTTATTGAGCACCTGCTGCACACCTTGCATGTGATGGGCTCCAGGGTGACCTGCTTCTGGTCTCAGACTGGTGTCCCTCCACACTGGTTAACCACAATACTGACTCCAGATTATGTCCTGTGCCAGTAACTAGAGCCTGGTGCCTAACCCTAACCCTCGTTATACCACAGATCCCAGCCAGGGCTGTGATGTGCCCGTTGAGTGGACCACCTTGACAGGTAGTGAGGGCCCCGTCGCCAGGAGAGTCCAAGCAGCCACCATGGAGGAAAGTCAATATGCAGGTGGGAGGTTTCTCTGGTGCTGACACCCACAAAATTGAGGACCCTGACCTCCTGTTTTCCACCAAGGAAAGGACCGGGCTCCCCGGTCCCCCTCTGGAAAGGAGGGTGAATTTCTAAGAAAGGCCCCAGGGTCGGGGGAGGTGGGTCCCAATTCGCCTTCCTGGCACAGGGCCAGGCAGGAGAGGGTAGCTGAGGTCCCCTCCCTTCTCTGACTCAACGCCCTCCTGACAAAAAACGGCAGCTGGGAGCCCGATAGAATCAGAAGCCAAGAGGAACGGGGAACCCAGAACAAGTGGAATCCGGCATGATGAATCCCCAGAGCCAGGGTGAGGGGAGGGGGACGGGGACCCGCAGCGGCGCATCGAGGTAGAGTTGGGGGGTCCCAGGTGTTGGGGGTGAGGCCTGATGGGGTGAGGGTCTGACATCTGGGGAAGGGGCTGGAGAGTGCTCAGATGTTGGGGAGAAACTGGGACCCCCTTCCTGCATTTAGGGAAGGTGCTCAGTGTTGGGAATGGGCATCAGGGTACCGCTCGAGCGTCCAGAGGTGTAGGTGGGGGCTGGGGGTCAGAAGGGAATGACAGTGAGGACAGAGCCTTTTGGAAGTCAGGCTGGGCCAGCACTGGACGGTCACACACAGAGTGGACAGTCGTGTGTGGGGAAGGCAGGCAGAGGGAGCTGGGGGTCCACTGAGACCCTCTGCTTCCGTGTGGGCTCCGGCGATGGGGACATGCGCAGAGCCAGAGCCCCGCCTCACCCTGTGCTTCCTGTCACCCCCCGCAGACCCGGCAGAGTTTGTGGAGCTCCCCAGGAAACGGTGCTGTGGGAGGGGGACACAGCTCGTCCTGCTGGGGCTGGTGACCGTTGTGCTGTGGGCCGGGCTGCTGACCCTGCTTCTCCTGTGGCGTGAGGAAACCCCCAGCCCCATGTTGCCCCCCAAGCCACGGGGCCCCTCTGTGTTCCCTCCCAGACCCTCATCTCAGAGCCTGCAGAACCCAGCACACCCTTCAGAGCCCGATTTCCCCATCTTGCCTCTCACCTTGACCCTGCCAGACCCTTCCCATGCCCCACCTGCCGAAGCCCCCCACCCCCGTCCATGTCCCCATCACGCATCCTGTCAGCACCTCCCCCAGGTCACACCCAAGACCTCCATCCCCAGCTGGCAGGTGGGGTGTGGGCAGGTGGGGGCACCTGACAAGCCCTCCCTTTCCCCTCCTCCCCTCTCTCCCTCCCCAGACTGGGACACTTTACAGAATCTGAAACAGCTGGAAGAGACCACTGCCCGGAACGGTACGGAGAGGCCAAGCTGTGGGGTGGAGTTGAGTGTTAGGACATCCAGTTCTTGTCCCACTTCTGCCACTGACCGCTGTGGGACTGCCCCTCTCTGAGCCTCAGTGTCCCCTCTAGGAACTGAGGGTCAGCCTATGTTGCTCCCCACCCTGGGGGACAGGAAAAACCCAGCGAGGCCTGGAGAAGTGCCTGATAGTATGTTAATACCAGGAGACAGCAGGGCTGGCCGGTTAGCTCACTGGGCAGAGCGCAGTGCTGATAACACCAAGGTCAAAGGTTCAGATCCTGATACCAGCCAGCTGCCAAAAAAAAAAAAAAAAATCTTTAGACAGCAGGAGTTACACGATTGCTCTGTGCCTCAGTTTCTTCATCTGTAAAATGGGCATGATGTTAGTGCTATGAGACAGCAGCAGGCTGAGGCTTGTGAAGCACCCAGATAAATGCCCGATGCGTTTATATTTAATGCCAGGTGAGGAAAGGGTACACAAGTTCATTCTATTTTTGCCTTTGCCTTCCTGAGTATGTTTCCCTCACAAAAATGAAAAACAAAAAGAAAAAGTTATTATGACTATGTGAGAGGGCCCCCGTGCTTGGAACTGGGGTGGGGCTCAAGGATCTGTCTTTATGGTTCCTGAGGAAACCCCTTCTCTCCCGCTGTCCCAGTCTCTCAAGTTTCCAAGGACTCAGAAAGACACCAGAGTGACCAGATGGCCCAGAAGTCCCAGGGTGAGTGACCTCTGATTGGGGTCTGGAGGGGAGAGGAAAGAAGGGGCTTGGATGACCTCTGGACACACAGCGCTCTGGACCAGCTGTGATCCCGATACCCGGGGAACTGCAAGCTGAACAGGCAAAGAGGCCAGGGGGTGGGGGGGGGGGTTGGGGTGGCTCTGAGGACTTGCGTACCACTAAGCCCCCTCCTCTGCAACAAGCTGCCCAGATCCTGCAGACCGTGGAGGAACTCCGAGCTGAACAAAAGAGAATGAAATCTCAGGGTGAGAGACTGGGATGGGGGCGTGGGGTCCAGACTGGGTGGGAGGGAGTGTTCCTGAGCCCCTGAGGACCATGAGGCTGGAGGCCAGGCTTGGGGACCCTCCAGCATGCACGCATCATTCTGAAACCAGCCCTGCCCTCCCTCGCCGGTCAGACTCTGAGCTGTCCTGGAACCTGGACGGACTTCACGAGTATCTGAGCAACCTCAAGTCCCAGAGTGAGGCTTGGGAGGGGATCGGGGGAAGGGGGAAGGGGGCAGGGGGGCTCCCACCAGTCATTCTCTGAGCACTGGTCCCCGCCCGGTCCTTCAAGGCTTGAACGAGAGGCGCAGAGCCTCAGACTCGCTGGAAAGACTCCAGGAAGAGGTGGCGAAGCTGTGGATAGAGTTACGGGTGTCAAACGGTGAGTGTGTGTCTGCGTATGGGCCTGGGGGTGGGTTGGCAAATGCATGTGACAGCTTGTGTGTGTGATGTGAGGCAGTGTGTCAATACACCTGTGTGGCACAAGTGTCATTGGAGGACACAAAGGTATGTGTGTGGTGGGGTGTGTTCGGATACACGGTAGGGGTCTGTGTGACAATGTGAATGGGGCTAAGTTCATGGCAGGGCAGAACAAATGGGGGCACGTAAGAATGCCCTTCCTGATGCCAACTGTTTTCCTCCACTGATTTGGGGGCTCCCACACTTTTTCCTCCTCCAGGTCCAACAGACCATTGCTGGGTTCTCTGCTGCTGTCCTTGGCTGATGTGGCTTAGCAAGGGGTCATCGATAGGATGATCCAGCAGTCACAGTCCTCATGGGAGATTGTCTGACCCAGCCAGGGGGTCTAAGGGCGGGAGGGATAACGTCTGCAGCAGTGGGTACAACGGGGACAGCACTATCTTCTCCATGGGTGGCAGTGACAGAGGCAGAGTTGGCCCCAGCAGGCTGCAGAGAGAGCAGACATTCAATTACTGTGCCTTTAACTTTGCATAGGAACTGGGGGTTTTACAGCCCCAGTGGCCCCCAGCCAATGCCCCCACCCTTCGTTTCTGGTTTTCCACCTCTGGGAAGCCCCAGTTGCCCCCATTAGGTAAGAGAAGGGGAATGATCTTTGCTTGGTGTGAAGGAGTCCAGTCCCCTGGGCTGTGGTGTGGCTATGGGAATCCCAGCAAGAAATCTTGCTGTGGTTGCGTAGGACGGGGGGTGGGGGGGCGGTCTGGATCATGCTTACTCCTGACAGATCGCCTCCTGACTCCTAGCCTGAGGTAGTCACCCAAATCTGGCCATGGCCTGGGGTCTGAGCCAGCTGTGGGGCTGTCTCTGCATGACCATGTGACAAATAGCCAGGACACCTTTCCCTGAAGTTTTCTTTATCGGCTCAACATGTCCTCTTCCTGTTCTAATGCTGCACCCCAAGAGGGCGAGGACTGGTTACCATTTCACGGGCCAGAAGCACATTCAACTCACAATGTTGTGGACCCCAAACCCCTTAGAAAAATCTGACCAGAGCCATGGAACCCTCCCTACGCGTCATTGTAGGAAGAGTCAATCCAGATACAGTGAGTTTAACCTGCCACCTGGGAAATGACGGCACAGGTTCCTTGAGATGGGGGGAAGGGGACAAACAGACCAAGCTGGCCCCATGTAGAGGACTTGGGGACCCAGCCCTACAGTCCCCTTTTCTCTCTCCATTGGTTGTCCTGACCAATGCCTCCATCCAGAAGAAAATCATCTCAGTTTCCCCGAAAGTGGACAAAACAGCAGGTTTGGGGGAGGGATATTATTGGAGCTGTTGGTGGGGACAGCGCATGGGACAGTGATACTGATGGACTTGACCACAGCACTGTCTCCCACTGCTGCTGGTGGTGCAGAAATGGTTGGTAGGGTTGGTGCAGATGGTGTGGCCTAGTGTGGGTGCTGGAGATATGTGGCTGGCGATGGTGGGTGTCTGTGGTCACGGTATTGCTGATGAAGGTGTTGACAATGGAGGTGTTTGTGGTCACGGTGTTGGTAGTTGAGCTGCTGCTGGCCATGGAGTGTTTGTGTCATGGTGTTGGTAGTTGAGGTGCTGCTGGCCATGGAGTGTTTGTGTCATGGTGTCGGTAGTTGAGGTGCTGCTGGCCACAAAGGTGTTCGTGGTCACGGTGTCGGTAGTTGAGGTGCTGCTGGTCATGGAGTGTTTGTGGTGATGGTGTTGGTAGTTGAGGTGCTGCTGGCCATGAAGGTGTTTGTGGTCACGGTGTTGGTAGTTGAGGTGCTGCTGGCCATGAAGGTGTTTGTGGTCATGGTGTTGGTAGTTGAGGTGCTGCTGGCCACAAAGGTGTTCGTGGTCACGGTGTTGGTAGTTGAGGTGCTGCTGGTCATGGAGTGTTTGTGTCATGGTGTTGGTAGTTGAGGTGCTGCTGGCCATGAAGGTGTTTGTGGTCACGGTGTTGGTAGTTGAGGTGCTGCTGGCCATGAAGGTGTTTGTGGTCACAGTGTTGGTAGTTGAGGTGCTGCTGGCCATGGAGGTGTTTGTGTCATGGTGTCAGTAGTTCAGATGCTGCTGACCGTGACGTGTTTGTGGTCATGGTGCGGATAGTTGAGGTGCTGCTAATGGCAAGGTGTTGATGGCAATGTTGTTAGTGATTAACATTCTGCTGGCTGTGAGGCATCTGTGGTGTTGGTGGCTGAGGTGATGCTAACCATGGAGGTGTCTGTGGTTGACAAGCTGCTGACTGTGGAGCTGGTGATGTGGTTGGTGACTGAAGTGTGGTTGGCCATGGACACATTCATGGTGATGGTGTTGGCAGTTGGGATGCTTCCACTCGTGAGGTGTTTGTGGAGATGTTGCTGGTAGTTGGGGTGCTGATGTGATGCTGTTGCTAGGTGACATTCTGCTAAACATGGAGGCATTTGTGGCGATGGTGCTGGTGGTCGAGGTGCTCCTGCCATGGAGCTGGTCTTACATGTCAGCGTCAGAGCTCCAAGAGGCAGCCTGCAAGACTGTTAGGCTCTGGGGTGGGTCTTCTTTTGGCCCGGACCCCAGGGATGACTCCAGGAGAGAGGCTGCCACCCACCTTGCCCACTCTGCCCATGACGCCCACAACCACGGTCCCCGCTGAGTCTCTCCTCCACCCCAGGCTCTCTGTGCAACACGTGCCCCGAGAAGTGGGTCAATTTCCAACAGAAGTGCTACTACTTTGGTGAGGGCATCAAGCGGTGGCTCCATGCCCAGTATGCCTGCAGTGACATAGAAGGACGGCTGGTCAGCATCCATAGTCCAGAGGAGCAGGTGGGCCTGGGCTCCGCAGAGGCTGGGGGTGGCATGGTGGTGCTGGTGGCCGGAAGGACCTGGGCAAATCACCCCAGTCCTCCATCCCTGTCCTGCCTCCCCCCAGGACTTTCTGACCAAACATGCCAACAGAAGGGGCTCGTGGATTGGCCTTCATGACGTGGATGCAGAGGGGGAATTTATCTGGATGGATGGGAGCGCTGTGGACTACAGGTGAGGAGGGGGCCCAGGCCCAGACTTACAGAGGGGCCTCTGGGGTAGGTGAGGGGCTGGGAATATTGTCAAGGGAGGAGCTCCCTGGATGAGTCCCACCGGGAAGAGGATAAGGAGTCATGAGGCCTAAACTCAGCGAGTGGGGTCTCTAGGGTACAGACGACAGGTGAGGCTACGGGGAGTGCAGAGATGGGGGCCCTGGTCGGGGCTCAGAGAGGGGCTTCTCTGGCCTACAGGGAAGGAATAGGGAGGGTGCCCCATGCACAGATTGGACTGCAGGGAATGGGGCTCCTGCCCCCACCCCATTCTCTGACCTGAAGCCTTGGCATCTCTGACCTCCAGCAACTGGCATCCAGGGGAGCCCAACAACCATGGCCAGGGCGAGGACTGCGTGATGATGCAGGGCTCAGGGCAGTGGAACGACGCCTTCTGCCGCAGCGAGCTGGGTGCCTGGGTGTGCGAGCGGCTGGCCACATGTGGACCACCCGCCACCTCGGCTTCTGCAGGTCCACCGGGAGGGCCCCCTGCTCACCCCCTCCACGTCCCTCCCGCACCATGAACACGGGAACTGCCGGGCCCATAGCGGGAGCCTGAGGATCCCCAACCAAGGCCTGGATGCCTCCTTATGGCTAAAAAGTCCCCATGACATTTTCTCCCACCCCAACTGCGAGAGCTGACCCATCCCGCTCCCAATGCCCCAGAGGGCCTGTCTCTTGCTCCTCAGCCCAGCTGACCATCACCACCTCCCTGCCTTTAAGGGATCCATGCTCTCACCCCCAGAACCCCTGCCAGCAAGCTGGAGGCTAGAAGCCCCCTCCCTACTGGGGCCCAGGCCTGGCAGTCCAGCCTTCCAGGGAGCTGAGGAGGAGACAGGCCTCTCCTCTGGGACCTCCACGTGCTTCCTCCATGCCCCCACCTCATCAGGAGCATCCCCCCACCCGCACTCCCTCCCCAGATGCAGCTCCCATGTCCACAGCACCAGAGGACAGAGAGCCCCAGCTCAGGGAGCGAGTCCTCCCGCCCAAATGAGGTGATGGTGCCCACTCCCCACATGCCCCCTCCTCAGAGGCCTGGCTGGGTCTGGCCTCCAGGTGTGGCACACAGGAGCTAGGAATTCCAGAGGCCAGTGCCTGAGACCACCTTCGAGAATCAGGAGAACTGAAGTGGAATTTGTACCTTTTTTCCTACTTCATTACAAGAAGAATGTACTGGCTGGAGCCTGGAGATGAAGACTCTGGGGTCCAACAGACCACTGGGAATACCGTAGGAAAAGGCAGTGGATCGCCCGGAGCCAAGTCGCCCAGCATAGGGCTGGGGGTCGGGGGTGGGACATGATTTGACACATGGGGAGTGCTCAGAACAGTGCCCGGTAAACAGAAGGTGCTCAACAAGTGCTGGCTGGCCGGAAAGGCCGATAGGAAGGTGGCCTGGTCACCCACAGGCCAGGTCCCATCTGGAGGCACCCACCCCACTTAGGGTCTGGGAGGCCAGGCAAGCACCTGCCCCGAGCCAAATTCAGCCCGTGCACCTGAGGCCACCAGAGGGAGGGACGCAGGTTGGGATCACAGGACACCTCTTATCAGACTCTTCTACCTGTTGCTCAGGCCAGCATTGGGGTCATCCCGCCTCGTCTCTCTCCCGGGATGCCACCTCCAAACCATTCACAGCGGGCTCTCTTCTCACCCCTCCTGCCACTGCCTCGGCGTGGCCCCATCCTTGCTCGCCTGGACTGGTACAGTTGCCTCCACCCCAACCTCCCTCTTCACTACCCCTTTCTGGAAGTTCCCTCCAGCTCAAAGGACCTGGGGCTGCAGACTCTGGCAGTTTCCTCCTAAATCCAGCTTCCCAGGCACCAAACCCTCAGGCTCTCTCACCTCCTCCCCTTCCCAGGGCCCCAGTCCCCTCACTCCCTCCTCCAGGCCTGTGGCTACTGGCTGCACTGTTCCCTGGATCTCCCTCCCAAACTCCATACCTGAACCCCCAGACCTATGCACCTGTTGGCCTCCTAATTCTAGATTCAGACTCACCCTCCCAAACCCTCCCAGAGCCAACAGCTATAATTCGATCATCCCTGGGATACAAGTGCCAGGTGCTCAGTAGTTTTATGTATCCTACTGATGCTACCTTCTTCCCCATGTGCTGAGCCCAGCCACAGCCCATAGCTTCTTGCTGGGACACCCGAACTGCCTCCTACCAAGCCCCACGCCCTCGGTCTCCCTGCTGCGTGCTGCCCTCCCTGACGAAGCCAGAAGGAGCATTCTAAACAGCAAATTGGAAAGTTACACCCACCCCACCCTTAAACTCTTCTCATAAGCAGTGAGGGGGACCCAGCCAGAAGTCCCTGAGGTTCCTTTTCAGAACAGATTTGTTCTGGTTTTGGGGCGGGGGAAAGGAAGTGGGGAAGATTTGATCAAGTTTCCCCTAAGAAATTTGGAAGGGCTTTTCTTGGGGAGGAGGAGCGATCAGGGACCGAGGGTGTTCAGAAAAAGGGAAAGGAAAGTTGCCTGATGTGTAATATATCAACTTAACAAGGAAAATGTGTTTGCATATCAATGGTGTATTCTAAAATTAACTTTAAATTGTTTTGAGCGTCCAGATCATTTTGGATTCTTCTGCTTTGAGAGGCAGGTCTCTAGGGCGCTACTTCTCAAAGTGTGGTCCCTGGACCATCAGCAGCTCCCCTGAACTTGCTGAGATACAAATTCTTGGGCACACCCCAAACCTGCAGAATCCGAAACGGGGGTGGGGGTAGGGCTTCTAGGGGATTCTGGTATCCTAAAGCACGGCTTCTCAAACTAAAGTACACAGGAGTCCCCTGGGGATCTTGCTAAAATGTAGACTCTGACTCAGCAGGGCTGGATGGGCCTGAGATTACACTGACGCTGCCGGTCCGCAGACCACACTTTGAGTAGCAAAGGTCTAAAGCAGGGGGACAAACGGCCACCCCGGGCCTGTTTTATAGGCACACAGCCACACCCACTTCTTTACATATTCTGTGGCTACTTTCCCACTACATCAGCAAAGTACATTACAGTAATCCCCCACCCACCTTATCCAGTTTCACTTTCCACCATTTCAGTTACTTGTGGTCAACTGCAACCTAAAAATATTAAATGGAAAATTCCAGAAGTAAACAATTCATAAGTTTTGAACTGCAGGCTGTTCTCGGTAGCGTGATGAAATCTCACCCCATCCTGGGCCGGCCCGGTGGCGCACTGCTACAGTGCGCCGCTTGGGAAGCATGGCAGTGCTCCCGCCGAGGGTTCGGATCCCACATACAGACCGGCCGCTCACTGGTTGAGCGAGGTGCAGGAGCAACACCGAGGGTTGTGATCCCGTTGCCGGTCCCGGTCCGGTACGGGCGCAACACTGAGGGTTGCGATCCTCACTTTCCACCATTTCAGTTACTTGTGGTCAACTGCAACCTAAAAATATTAAATGGAAAATTCCAGAAGTAAACAATTCATAAGTTTTGAACTGCAGGCTGTTCTCGGTAGCGTGATGAAATCTCACCCCATCCTGGGCCGGCCCGGTGGCGCACTGCTACAGTGCGCCGCTTGGGAAGCATGGCAGTGCTCCCGCCGAGGGTTCGGATCCCACATACAGACCGGCCGCTCACTGGTTGAGCGAGGTGCAGGAGCAACACCGAGGGTTGTGATCCCGTTGCCGGTCCCGGTCCGGTACGGGCGCGACACTGAGGGTTGCGATCCATTGCCGGTCACGAAAAAATACAAAAAGGAAAAAAAAAAAAAAAAAAAGAAATCTCACCCCATCCTGCTCAGGATGTGAACCATCCCTTTGTCTAGCCTGTCCAGCTGTATATACTACCTGCCCCTTAGTAGCTGGCTTGGTATGGGATGAAAAAACATAATCTATTTAGGGCCCAGGCAGTCACTGGAGGCTTTGGAACATAAACCTGGTAGATAACAGGGAATTATACTGCAGTCTCACGAGACCGCATGGCATAAACTATTTACTATCTGGTCCTTGAAACACAGCCTGCCAACACCTGGTCTAAAAGAGACTAACCTAGCCTGATTGCTCCACTCGGGCACTCTCCCACCCGGCAGACGGCCTCCAATTGGGATTCCAGAAAGTACCAGCATTCCCCACCAGCTCCTTCTGTCTGGTTTATCTAACCCAGCACCTCTGGCCTTACCTAAACCCCCAGCCCCGTCTGAAAGTCTAAGTGCCCCCCCACCCCCTCTCTGTTATATTATAAACATGCTTGGGCTTTGGCCTCCCTCCCCAGCCTGAGGCAGGGCGCTGGGTCAAGGTGTTGAGTGGATGTCTGAGGTCCCCACACAAGACACAAGACACACTTGGGAAGTGGGTACTCTGCATCCTTTATGCCCCGTGGGGTCAGCGGCCCTCCAGGGCCCGATCTCGGGCAATGACGGCCTCCTCGAATTTGATCATGAGCGTGGTGCCCTTGTGCCAGTGTGCCGTGACCTTGGCAGGGAAGCCGCTGTGCGTGAGCACAGCCTCCACGATGCCCGCTGTGAAGCTGGCGCAGTTGAGGGTGCTGTTCTCCTTGGGCACAGAGATGTAGGTGTTGATGAGTGGCTCACGCTCAATGATATAGAAGGTGCGCGCGTCGTCGTTGGCCTGCTCCAGCTTGTCGGCCTCCTTACCGAAGAGCGCCTTCCACACCGCGCCCTTGACGAAGAGCAGCGCGCCCAGCACCTTTGTCTCGCGCCGAGCCCCCTTTTCTCGCGCCACCAGCGCATCCAGCACGCGCGCGCCCACCTGGCGGCCCAGCGCGGCCAGGCGCGCCTGCAGCTCGGCCACCGAGAAGACGCGGCTCTGGCAGTGCTGTACCAGCTCGGAGAAGAGCAGGGCAAAGGCGCTCAGGCTCACCTCCGTGCGCGGCCGCACCAGCGCGCGCTCCAGCAGCGCCGACTTCCCGCGCGTGAAGCGCGCCTCCATGCCGCCGCCGCCGCCCTGCGGGGACAAGAGGAGGCAACCGTGCTGGGGGCGATCGCGAGGGGACGTGGCGCGGAGTGCCAGAGGGAAAACCCGGAGGGGCTGTGGGACCCCCACCCCATTGTGTGCTTCCACATGGGAAGAGCTGGAAGGAAGGACGGGGGCGCCCAAGCTGCGCGTAAAAGACGCTTATTGCCTCCATTACGCTTAGCCCGCAAAAGACAAATAGGGGCCGAGTAGTCTTATACCCCAGGCGGGCAGAGGACTTGCGAGGGGGAAGGTGGGAGGAGAGACAAGAGGGGGCCAGAAGGGGGCGCTGGAAATCACCCCAACCCTTTGCGCCCCAGGATATTCCCAACTGGTGAAAAGCGCCTTCATGTCCACTCTAACACCTGTGGCCCAGGTACACTAGAAAAATAGTGCATGGGAGGGTTGGGGCGTCAGGCTTAGGCCAGGGAGGGGACAAAGATGAGGGACTTCGAGGGGACAAGGGCAAGCACCCCTCCTCTGCCATGCGCTCCAGCCCTGATTACCCTCCGGAACTTTCCTGCCCCACCCCCAGCGGAAAGCCAGAGTAAAGGCAAGTAGCAGGGGTGTGTCAAGACCAAAGGCCAGGAGGGCTGGGGGCTTGGGGAACAGGTGAGATCCGTGGGACAAGCCAGGAGGAGGTGCAGGAAGCCCCTCAACCCACGGCGTCGGGCAGCTCCGATTTGTCACGCAGGAAGCCCGGCTCCTGTGCGACGTGGGTGGGCCTGGGCTCCGAAGGCTGGAAGGAGGGGCCCAGAGAAGGCGCTGGGAGCCCCCACCCCCATGCTCTCCAGAAACCACACGGAGGGGGCGGGCAGCACACTCGGCGGTTGGGGGAGCCAGGAGGGGACGCTGTGACCCTCCCATCCCTGTCGGTGGGGAAGAGGGAGATGCGGACGGGGGCTGTGGGTCCCCGAGGGGGCGCCGAGACCCTCTCTCTCTTAGGGTGAAGCCGCCGCCAAGGGTAGGGTCGGGGGGGGCTAAGAACCGGGCCAGAACCGGACCGGGCCAGAGGGGCTGGGGGTGCCGAGACCACCCTCACGAGGTCTGCGGGGTGGGGGGAAGGACCCGACGACCAGCGGGGGAAGGGGGTCCCAGGGGCTCCGAGACGCCCCACCCCAGCGTCAGCCGCCTCGGTGCGGAGGGCCTAGAGCGCGCGAGGTGAGGGGGGCTGCTGAGACCCCTCCACCGGGCTGCGACGGGGGTGGGTGAGCTGAGCCGCCGAAGGGACCGGGGAGGAGCCCCCCGCCCCGGACCTCTGGGGTGGATCGACGTGGGCGGGCCGGGGATCGCGGGCGGGGAGGGTCTCACCGGGAACCGTCTGCTCGGCAGAGCTGCTTTACGGCGCCGTAAAAGGCGCTTCGTGCGCAGGCGCGCGGAGGGCGGGCGTGTGGGTGGGGCGCGCGCGGTGGTGGCCAGAAGCGGCCGCCAGGAGGCGTCCGTGTCCGCGGGGCCGGAGCAGCGGGGCGCGGCCGAGGTCAGGGCTCTCCGAGGGCGGGGCCCTCGCTGGCCTTGGTTGGCCCAGGCTCAGGGGGACAGTAGCACGTGTGTTCACCTGATCACCTGCTCAGGGACACACGTCTCTTGTCTCAGGGGCTCACGTATGCCCTTGGGCACATACTCTCTTGTTTTAGGCACACATTCTCTTAGGGGCACGTACATCCATGAGCCGGCATGTCCACGGATGGACACATAGTCAGGGCACAGATACACTCGCAGGCACAGTTACACCTGTGGGCACCTGCTCAGGGGCTCGTATATATCCGTCGGCCCAGGTACACTTAGGTAGACATTATATACCTCAGGCCACGTCTACTCGGGGACACGTGTGCTCGCGGGCACACACTCAGAGGCATGGGGACACTCAGGCACGAGGACACAGGGTTCCCGGCGTGGCACTTACATGCTCATCGTGTGACTTGACCCATCCTCAAGTTCAGGCACTTACAGACACCCCCCACCAAGACCCTCAGTCACCCCAATAACAGCTCTGAAAGCCATTTTGTTTTCCCTTGACTTTTATCTTCACGAATCACAAAATGTGAATGCAGAAATAAATGGACACACACGTGCACGTGCTCTGAACACACAGGGTGACATAACCAGGCACACTCAGGACTCACGGCTGCTCCCAGGTGGTGACAGGGCACATATACAGTGGTACATTCCCCTGATGTGCACCGCCCCCCTCGGCCATATGTTATACACACGACATACCACAGTACACTGACGCGTGTTTACAGTGACAGACATGCAACACGTGTCACCAACACCCACACTCACAGCGACACTTTTTGGGGCCTCACTGACCAAGTCGCCCACTGTGACATGGCTGTGGTCACATATGTTGCGTGACACAGGCATGCACATCACATTCACTATGACTCCAACACTCATTCACCCATAATACCTTCCTATGGGACACATTGAAACTCACATCCTCTACTAAACACTCACACACGCGCGCGCGCACACACACACACACACACACACACACACACAAGCAACTCCGCAGCAGTCATGCACCATGCACACGATTTTCTAGATGTGAGATGAGGGGTGGGTTCACAGTAGGCTGGTGGCGGGGGGCTCCATCTTCTGTCTTCCCTAGCAAATGCACCGAGTCGCAGCTGTGGCTATGGTGTCCTCTCATTTATTAAGCCGTGGGTTCTGGGAGAGGGAAAGAGACCCAAGGTCAGACACCACCGCCCTGCCGGGGAGAGAGGCTGGGGCCAAATCCAAAGCTGTACCTTTACCCACCTCCCTGGGCCCCAGCTTACATGGATTTGTCTTTTTCTCCAGCACCTCCAGCACCTCCAAGATGTTCTGTATGTGTTTACTGATTTGGGTTATTTCTAGTGGGAGACAGGAGACAGATGAAGCTGGGGGCGGTGCCTCAGACAAAGCCCCACTTTCCTTGGAAACCCCCAAACCCTGCTGGACCTCCAGCCCCACGTGCAGCACAGCCCTGTATTTGGGGTTCCTAGCAGCATTTAAATACCTCCTGAGTTATCTGAGTTGGTTACAGCGTGGTTTTATAATACCGAGGCCAAAAGTTCAAATCCCCAGAACGGCCAGGTGCTAATAAATAAATAAATACTTCCTAAGTGACATCCATCGTCCCTCCAAACCTTGAGCTTTGGGAGAGCAGGACCCCGGCTGTCTCCTCCCCCGAATCCCCAGCACCCAGTCCGATGCTGAGCATCGAGATAAATTCTCTGGCCACAGGGCAGGTCTGCCAGGGCACCTCCTGGCAGCGTCTTCAGTGTGTCGTGCCCAGTTTGGACGTTCTGGCCGACCGCATTGATTTTCTCCTGGATGGAGTTCCAGCCCTTCCTCTGCTCCTCTTGGCACTCGATCACCGAGTTTGAGACTGAGGGCATGGAATAGAAGTGTCTGTGTGGTCACCCCTCTCCCGACCCCTGCCACGACCCTGCGGGTCTCCCCCAGACCCTCACTCACCATTCCAAAACTCCCTTTTCAAGCCCCGCAGCTCCCTGGACATCTGGGAATCTGTTCAGGAGGGGGCAGGAAAACCCTTGAAGCCCCCCAGTTCTGCCCGCCTGGGAGCATGGTTGGGGGAAAGGAAGAGAAACAGGATGGCCGGGGGAACAGGGTGGAAACTCGGGGCTCCCCAGCTCCTCCCCCGAGAACAAACACTCACTCTTCACCAGGACCAAGGCCGAGAGGATGATGCAGAACAGAAAGCACAGGGCGAGGAGGATGTACAGGCTCATGATGGCTCTGTGCAACCAGGGGGGCACCAGGGCAGCGTCCGGGGGTGGCCTGGGCTGGGCTGGGACTGGAGGAGAGAGGCAGGCGGGGTGACCTCCAGGCCCTAACACAACACCATGGACAACTCGCTCTTCCCAATACCATCAGAAGCTGTGACCATAATGACACTGCCACCATCAACAACCCACGAACATTCACCCTCACCAGCACCATCAGTGATTGTCCCTAATACTGTCACCATCACGACTCCCTTGTCAACACTGTCAACAATGCTCACCAACATCGATGCCCACTGTTGCCAACAGTGTCACCATCAAAAGATTTTATCAGCCCCCTCAGCATCTCGGCCACCTCTTCATTCCTGATCAACCACCTTGTCACTTACATTCACTCTCACCAACACCCTCACCCAAACCTTCACCAACACAATCAGCAGCACCATCACCAGCATTTCTGATACCCCATCACTGTCACCACCTACAAAGCTACCCCCACCGTCATCCCCACCACAGTCCTAGAAGCCACCACACTCCACACCATTGACCCCAACCTCCATGTGCTCCTTCCAAGGTGGCACGATAAGTCTGCTCACCTTGACTCGTGGGTGGTGGGTGACCACCCTTTGGCTGGTCCCGGTTTCTGAAGGTCAAGGTGATATTCTCATAGTCAGGGTCACACGCACCTGTGTGTGAGCAGTGGCAGGGGTTGTGGAGACCCACCCAGAGCTCTGGGGATGGGGGGACTCAGAGAGCTTGGCGCACCCAACTCTTGCACACAACAAATTTCTGGGGGTGAGTGATAAGGAGTGAGGAACCGTGACCTGCTTCTTGGTGAAGCGGAGCAGCTCTGTATGAGGCTTGGGTCCCCCCCCACACATGAAATCTTGGAGGGGAGGGAGCCCCCCGGCCCCCACCTCCAGCAGCGTCCTCTCCCATCCCAACCTCTTCTTGGCCCTGCCCTTCCCACCCCACGGTTCCTAACCTTCATTTTTGGTGGGGCTTTGCCATTTCTTGTCCTTGGAGGCCTTCACCTCCATCCTGAGCTGCTGGTTCATGTGGATTTCTTCCAGCTTGCCAGTTTGGTCATACGCATCCCCGCCCACAGGAAGGTGTTGAGGCAGATGAGGAAATCTGGGGGTGGGAGGAGGAACGAGTTGCCAGCCTTCTCTTTTCATGGATCCACGACCCTCCCACACTGGGGCCTCCATACCGTCCAGATCAAGAGGGTCTTGGGAGACCAGAAGTCTCAGGGAGGGTAAAGAAGAGAAGCCTCTAGATACAGACACAGAACAGAACGATCAGGAACTTTACAGGAAGCTGTGTGTGTGTGTGTGTGTGCGCGCGCGTCTACCTGGATGAACCTCATGCTCCTGCCTCCTCTCCGCCTCAGAAGAGAAGCTGTGGCACCTCAGAGTCCCACCTGCATAAGAGCAGCCGCGCTCGGAGGCAGGTCTCCTGGATCCCACCACAGCTTGCTCCCCTGGTCCTAGTCCCACCCCTCAGTGCCACCCCAAGAAGTTTCTACTTCTCCAAGGCCCCTACAGGAAAGGAACAGATGTGGGGCAATGGGGGCTAACCACAATAGACATCTAACGGGAGCCACGTGTTTAATATAAAATTTTCTAGCAGCCATTTTTAAAAGTAAAAAAAGATAAGCTAAATTAATTTTGATGTTTTTTAAACTTAACATAATGTACCTAAACTATTATTGCTTTAGTATGTAGATGATATTTTAAAATTGTTAATGAGAGTTCAAAACATGTGGCTAGGGCAGGCTGGTCAGCTCAGTTGTTTAGAGCACGGTATTGTAACACCAAGGTCAAGGGCTCGGATCCCCATAGGGGCCAGCTGCCAAAAAATGTATATTTGTGATTAAACTCTAGACAATTTTGAAATGGTCCCAAGATCTGATGAGGGTAATGTTCTGTTTCCTAAAGTATTGACAAACCCTGTCTTCCCAAGAAACATCAATTTAATAGTGATTTTGATGCCATCTCCTCTATCTGGTCATTGAGCCAAAGGACCACCTTCTGACAGAATAGCCCACAGGAGATGAACCAATTGGAAGCAGGCTCTGCTCTGATGGACAGGTGCACGGGGTAGGGTCACAGCCTTGCACATTTCCCTTGCTGAAATGAGGCTGGGACAGGGCTCCAGCCCTCTGGACATCCTTTGAGGAAAAAGGCGGCCACTAAACTGGAGGCCCACAAGAAACCATGTCACAAGGGAAACATCCATGGAGTTGCCTGACCAGCACCCACCCCTTTCATGGGGTAACAGTTTTGATTTTTTTTCAAGAAAGAAAATGTGTCTTAAGTTCAGCCAACTATAAACCAGGGATTGGTTTAGGGTAGGCACATGATCCAGATACAGCCAATGAGAGTTGAAGATTTGGCACAAGGGCAGGCATATGAGCCAGACCTGGCCAATAAAACTCTGGTCTGGGACTTGGGTTGGGTTAACCAGGAAAAAGGACATTCTCTCTTTTCTTTTCTCCACCACTGGAGCTGCCAGACTGAGAGAGTGAAGTCTTGGAACTGTGCTGAGGGAGAAGCTGCCTGACAGTGAAGCAGTGCTGAGGAAAGCAGAGCCAAGAGGGAGTCTGGGTTTTTGGAGACATCATTTGAGGACCTGGAGGCAGCCATACCTGCACCTGTTTTGTAACCCTGGGCCTCTCCATTACACAAGCCAGAAACATCCTTTTATTTTTGCTCAGGCTAGCTTGGGGCAGGGTCTGCGGCACTTGCAACCAGAAGAATCTTAGCTACCACAGGGAGCTAACCATCGACTAATGAAGAAATGGAGGCTAGAGAAGGGGGCTTGCTTGTCCAAGGTCATATAGGCAGATATGTTCTCCACATCTGTAGAGAATTCTTAAAGTAAATGTACCTCACAGGGCCTGGTTTTCCAAAGCCTTGCAGTTTCAAATATTGACCTTGCAGAGAACAGGAAATTGTCCTCAGGCTATAGAGTCTCTGGTGTAAGATAAAGATTTGTGGCACAGCAAGGTTGCTGGCTCAAGGACAGACAGGTTACTGATTGATATGTAAAGATACTGAGAAATTGCTGTAAGAAGGAATGTTTGCTAGATCAAGCTTTTGTTGGTAGATCACTTAATTGTCTAATGGAATGTCATCTGACTTGTTTCACTGAAAGTTACCAGCCTATATTGTTAAACTATAATCCCACCTATGTTCTCTTCCTGTAACTTCCTGGCCTGAAAAATAAATGCAGGAAGAGAACCTCAATGTGGGGTTAATTTCCCAAGGAAGGGATGCCTCTCACTTGAGGGTTCTGGGGAAGTTAACCACTTTGGGGCTTCTCACTGCTCAGAAGAGATGGGCTTTGAGTAATCCATTGCAGCTCCATCACCCAGGGGAAGTGGGGTGACAAATCCGTGGGGGCAAAGCAACAAAATGGTGCCCCATGTGAGGACGTTCTCTGCAGATTGGAGACTGACCTGCCAAGCATTGGAGAGGAATAAGACATCCAATTCATCCTGGCAAGGGAGTCCCTAGTAAAGGAGACACATCCCGATAAGGGAATCACAGGTGGCTTTCGATTAGCAATTGCACGCCTGCGGCGGGTCAAAATTAGGTCTTTTCAACCCCGGAGGTATTTTTTCCTTCTCTTTACTTTTAAAATATGGATAATTCGTTAACAAAAGGGGAGGCTAAACATACATTACTACTCCAATGTCTCCTTAAAGCAGCAGACTGGAAGTAACTGAATGGCAGCTTGTAAAACTATTAGTGGATATTAAACAACCATGACCCTGATACCTCAAGGAAAAACCTGGGCCAGCCCGTGGCTCACTCGGGAGAGTGCGGTGCTGATAACACCAAGGCCACGGGTTCGGATCCCTTACAGTGATGGCCGGTTCACTCACTGGCTGAGCGTGGTGCTGACAACACCAAGCCAAGGGTTGAGATCCCCTTACCGGTCATCTTTAAAAAAAAAAAAAGAAAAGAAACCCAGGACCTGAAATGGCTAGTGAAAAGAAATCTATGCTAAATATCTGATAGGCCCTGGTTAGCATTAACTGATAAGGGTATAGATCTAATACACAAAGTTTTTGGCTGGGAAACCATAAATATGTATTTGGTTAATATAGCTAAAACTCAAACTGGGCTTTGTGTAATCTGCTCTGAGAAATAGACACCTATTTACTAACCTGTATGTGTAAAAATGTTCTTATCAGCACACATCACTGACGAGGTTTACTAATCAAACAGGATTGCTAAAGTTCTTTTCACTTAACTGCTCTTAATACTAAATTGTAAAAGGTTTTCTTTGTCCCTTAGATAACTGTTTTAAAAAACTTATTTCATGATAAGTTCTTGTGCTCTCTGCCTTTACAACCCTTTGTCACTTTGGTTTTATTTTTTGTAGTAATTGTGATCTTATTGAACTAAATGTTTTAAGCCTTTTGTTATTTAACAAAGCTTTCCAAAACCAAATTCTAAAAGTTGAACCTTTTGGTGGTTTAGAATAACGTTGAGAAATTCCAAGGGCCTTGGAGTTTCTCAAACGATATATAAAAGATGTATCAAAACTAATTGGTTTATTTAATAAATTAGACTATATAGGAAAGCATTGTCAGTACTGAAGGTGTTATGGATATGTGTTCCAAAATCTTGTAAGGTTCTTAACTATCTGTGTCTTGATATAAATGCTACTGGTCATAACCTTGGGGTTTTTTTTGTTTGTTTGTTTGTTTTAAGATGACTGCCGGTAAGGGGATCGCAACCCTTGGCCTGCTGTCGCCCGGACTGTGCTCAGCCAGTGAGCACACTGGCCATCCCTATATAGGATCCGAACACGTGGCCACTGCGCTCCCAGCACCGCACTCTCCCAAGTGAGCCACAGGGTTGGCCCCATAACCTTGGTTTAATTATAATTTTAAAATGTTATGTCTTCAAATATTTCATGAAAAAACTCTGATTGGTTCAATTTCTTACAAACTTTTAGTTTATAGATTTAAACTAAATTTCCAAAATTCTTTTTTTTTTTTTTTTTCCTTTTTTTGTCTTTTTTCGTGTCCGGCAACGGATCGCAACCCTCAGTGTCGCGCCCGTACCGGACTGGGACCAGCAACGGGATCGCAAACCTCGGTGCTGCTCCCACACCTCGCTCAGCCAGTGAGCGGGATCCGGTCTGTATGTGGGATCCGAACCCTCGGCGGGAGCGCCGCCATGCTCCCAAGCGGCGCACTGTAGCAGTGCACCACCGGGCCAGCCCCTAAATTTCCAAAATTCTAATGAAGAAACTGATGGCTTTGTGAAATTGTTCACTAAGGTCAAACCAACAAAAGTTAATTGGTAAATTAATTAAAAGAATTATGGGTTTTTACCATTTCTTTATTTTAAAACACTGCTGGTTCTCCTAATGTTTTCCAGATGTAAGCTATCTATAACTAACAACAGTTTGGTAATATGTCATTTAAAACAGACATAAAAGCATTCATTTTCTCCCTGTTTAATCCTCCCAAAATTTAATAACTTCAAGTATCCTTATGATTATTAT
Organism: Galeopterus variegatus; assembly: GCF_000696425.1. Taxonomy (NCBI): domain Eukaryota; kingdom Metazoa; phylum Chordata; class Mammalia; order Dermoptera; family Cynocephalidae; genus Galeopterus; species Galeopterus variegatus. Next base: position 40,919 of record NW_007728244.1, read on the forward strand.
GGCAATGTGGCTATTTTTATAAGTTCAATGAAAACTAACATTCTCTCTCTTTATAACAGGATATAATTTAAAACTTTGGATATAAGATAGCATGTCTCACTTCCAAGTTGCTGATCCCTCTTTTATGTAGCCTGAATTTGGCCTTACTGCTGCTTCATCCTGCTGTTCGTCTTTCCCCCTGACGTGGGACAGATCACTGTAAGAAAGTGAGCTGAGATGCTTCTTTCAAACACCACCTAGGAAAGAGCCTTCCCAACACTGAGAGATTTATACAAAGAAAAGTAAAAGCTTTTCAATCAAGGTATTGATCATCAATGCTTTCATGAGGAATGCCTTAATCATAAAGGGGGAAATAACATCTTCTCTACAAAAGCAGTTCTCTAAATTTCCTGGACTTAAAGAGGGTGTTTGTAACTTGGATGAGACATCCTGTTCTTAAACAAAGGGCTTGTAATTGATCAAAAATTTTACAAAAGACTATACGCTCTGAAAGCAGTAATGTCCTGGACAGATTAACATTAACAAACTCTCTGGACTCAGAATCAACTATTATATGGAGCAGAATCCCTTTCTGGAGTTTCAACAATGGGTAATTCCACCCAATTCACAGCACCTGGAGTGATGCCGCTGCAGCCACCCTGAGACGATGACATCATCAGTCCTCTCCTGAAGTAAATTAAAAGGACTTGCCATGCTAAATGATACCAAGTTTGCTTTAAATGCTTTTGTCTTAACTGTGCCAACCTGATCCATAGCTTTTGCTTTTGCTTTTAAATAAATAAAATGGGGGGAGATGTAGAGGATTCTTAAAGCAAATGTACCTCACAGGGCCTGGTTTTCCAAAGCCTTGCAGTTTCAAATATTGACCTTGCGGAGAACAGGAAATTGTCCTCAGGCTATAAAGTCTCTGGTGTAAGATAAAGATTTGTGGCACAGCAAGGTTGCTGGCTCAAGGACAGACTAGTTACTGATTGTTATGTAAAGATACTGAGAAATTGCTGTAGGAAGGGAATGTTTGATACAAGCTTTTGTTGGTGGATCACTTAATTGTCTAATGGAATGTCATCTGACTTGTTTCAATGAAAGTTACCAGCCTATATTGTTAAACTATAACCCCACCTATGTTCTCTTCCTGTAACTTCCTGGTCTGGAAAATAAATGCAGGAAGAGAACCTCAATTCAGGTTTAATTTCCCAAGGAAGGGATGCCTCTCGCTTGAAGGTTCCAGAGAAGTTAACCACTTCAGGGCTTCTCACTGCTCAGAAGAGATGGGCTTTGAGGAATCCTTTGCACCTCTGTCATCCAGGGGAAGTGGGGTGACAAATCCATGGGGGGCAAAGCAACACACATCTGCACTTTGGGACAGGAGAATGACTGTGTTGGAACTGAGGGCTCTGAAGAGGTCCTTCTTGGGATCTAGATACAAGAAGACAATTTGGTGGGGCTTGGAGATAAGGAGGCATTCATACCAGGGTCTAGGGATGAGAAAGTTTCCCCCCCACCTCAAATGCATCATTGAGGGAGAGAGAGACACTCAAGACACTAGACTCACACTCTCTGTCCTGGCCACATCTCTGACTCAGTGGTCCCACCCTATCTCCGTGGCCACAGAGGGGTCAGGAAGGAGGGCCTGGGAGGGAAATCCCTGGGGTGGAGTCTGGGTGGGCTCCACAGGCACCAGAAGTGTCTGTGATCTCTGCTCATGGCCACCAGGATCAGACGGGAGACTGTGTCTGTGGATGTGGTGTCTCTGTGTGATTGTGATAACTGGGTTGTATACTGTGTGTGTGCACATGGCTGTGTATAACTGTGTGTATACACACAGTATGTGCACCCGGGTGGAGTATCTAAGTGTGCGTGTGGTTATTTCTTCAACAGACATTTACTGAGCGCCTACTGTGTGCCACACTCTATTCTAAGTGCAAGGGATACCGGGAATGTACAAATCCTCTGATCTAAGTTTTTCTATTCTGGTGTTCAGGAGGATGTAAGTGCCCTGCATACTGCTGGTTTTAGCTAATTACTCAAAACCGAGCCTGCACATGTGAGAACGGTGAATTTGTGATGTGACCTCAAGTGGCCCCTGCAAAGATTCCTTCCTGCCCATGACGTGAATTTGTGCCTTGGGGGTCCCTACTTGTGGGTTCCTCCTTGTGGGTGGGTTGTGAGGGCTAGGGGGTGAGAGATGATTTGAGGGCCCACCCTGACCCTGGGGCTCCTAGGAGCTTGGGGCCCTGGAATGTCCCAACTACTACACAGACTGACCCAGATCCTGGGCAAAACCTCATTGTGAGGGGTGGTGGAGAATGACCCAGCAACTTCCTGGGAAGTCCGAGATCTGAGGGTGACCGTCAAGGTGACCTCGAAGGTGAGACTCACTTCCCCTGGCAAAGGCGGCCATGAGCCTTGGCTGTGGGTGTCATTAGGGGAAGTTGAGGCCCCATTCTCGCAGGAAGGGGGATGGTGCAAAAGACAGCTGCGCCCCGCCCCCCATCCCTCTAGCATCTGCACGCCCCGCTCTTTTTGGAGACTCCAGATCAGTCCCCAGCGTCGCACTAAAGAAACCACGCGGCACCCTGGTCGGCTCCATTATCCGCATCAGCTCCTGGTTTATTTCCAGCCCCGCCCCACAGCAGGCCTGGCCCCTCCTGCGCGGCGCACGCGCGACCTCAGGCGGTGTCCTGCAGGCGACAGCAGCGCGCTCCAGTCCAGTCCATGCCCGAGCACTGGCAGTGGCAGGTAGTCTCGGCGCGCACGTCCCACGAGCCACAGGCAGAGCCACACGTGCAGCCGGTGACGGCGAAGCCTGCGGGCACAGCCGGGGAGCTTGGACCCCGAGCTGGGAGGCTGCGGGGGTGGGGATCGAGGTGGCTGGAGGCTGCCATCAGGGAATGGGCACTGGGCACATGGAGGAGGGGAACGGGGCGGCTGGGGGCCTGGACACCAGTGTCCTAAGGCTATGGGGTTCCGAGGATGGGGGTCCAGTCCAGGAACCTGGCAAAGTAGAGGCTGAGACTCCAGAGGCTGGGCATGGGGGGAGCGGGCCCCAGGGGACTTGGAACAGAGCTGGCAGTCTGGATAACAGACTTATGCACTCACCTGCGGGGCAGGTGGCCAGGTCGCCCCTGGAGGTGACAGTCCGGCAGTCCAAGCCAATTTTTCTCATTGCCTCAGAAACTGTGGGAGGAAAGGGCTTCAGACCAAGATGCCCCCCCATCCTTATGCCGCCCCTGCTTTTGGACATAGGTGGGGGGTCAAGAAAACTCCCTTGGGGTCCTAGTGGAGAGCTCACCACCTCCCAGGATCCCCTGTCTTGCCTTGGGTGTTTTGGATTAAGGAAAAGTTTGAGGAGTGACATTTGGGGTCAGAGCTGTAGGTGAAGGTGGGCTGGATGGGGGTCAGGAGTGGGATTGGGGTTGAACTTGTGGTCGGGTGGGGCTGAGGTTGAGGTTTGGTTAGCACTGGGGTTGAGCTGGTGTCAGATCCCTGTCACAGATGGGAGAGGCGTCTGAGACCCTTGGCGAGGCTGGATGGGGGGTCTCACTTTGGTAGCTGGTGCCCTCCTGGATTTTCATATTGATGGCTTCATCCACTGGACACAGTGACCTGCTGGACACCAGCAGCCCCAGGACCGGGAAGAGGAGGGGGTAGAGAACCTTCATCCTGCGGGGGCTGCAAGAGGGAACAAAGGGACCCACACCTGAGTCAGCCTCTTTCCATGTTGGCGAGGATCAGGCCCCGGAGCCTGAGGGACCTGGGACCCGAGACCCCGTGGGGGATGGCAATGGAGGCCCCGCTTGGCCCGCGGGGATGGGGCTATGGCAAGGACAGGAGCAGCTGTCACTTACCCACTCGGATGACTCGGCTGGCCAAATCTGGCAGATGCACAAATTCCTGTGCCACAGCTCTGTCTTTAAGGCTTCTGGGTGTGGGGCTTCCTGTCTTGCCTAATAAATCCCTTTGCCCTCCTGTCCCCCCACCAACCCCACATCCGGGACCAAGAGGAAGCCCCTGGAGCAGACTCTAGGGGCCTAGGGTGTGGGGAGCTCTAGGCCCCACCGCCCGCCTTTGTCACATCCGGGAACTGGTCAAGAGGTGGTACTGGGCGGATATTTCCAGGGGCCTTCGTCTGAAGGGCAGGTGGGGAAATAGGAGTTTGTATGCAGGGAAAGGAGATGCCAGCGTGACTAAAATAATGCTCCTGTGTGAGAACTGCATTTCACGTTCATACCCAAATGCCTGTGGGCAACAGAATGGATAAAAAAAAATTTTATTCCTTCAATGGAATCATCTACAGCAGAAATTGGCAACCTATGCGTGTGGGCCAGGTCCAGACTAGATCTCCTCTTGGGTCACCCACGAACTAAGAACGGTTGTTACATTTTTGTTTGTATTTTGTTTCCAATATAATGCATTTTTATTGTGGTAAAATACACATAACATAAAATTTACCATTTTAACCATATTTAAGTGCACATCTCGGTGGCATTAAGCACATTCACATGGCTGTGCAGCCATCACCACCACCATCTCCAGCACTTTCTCATCTTCCCGAACTGAAACTCTGTCCCCATTAAACACTCACTCCCCAGCCCCTGGCACCCACCATTCTGCTTTCTGTCTCTGTGGATCTGATGACTCTAGGGACCTCCTGTGAGTGAGGTCACACAGTGTCTGTCCTTGTGTGTCTGGCTTATGTCACTGAGCACAATGTCCTCAAGGTTCATCCACATTGTAGCACATGTCAGAATTTCATTTCTTTTTTTAAAGCTGAATAATGTCCCACTTCACATACATACACATTGTGTTTATCCACTCATCTGTTGATGGATACTTGGGTTACTTCCACCTTTGGGCTTCTTTAAATATTGCTGCTATGAACGTGGATATACAAGTAACTGTTTGAGTCCCTGCTTTAAATTCTTTTGGGTAAGAGTTCTAGGAGTGGTATTGCTGGATCATACAGCAATTCTATGTTTAACTTTCTGAGGAACTGTCGAGCAGTTTTTATAATTTAAAATTTGGAAAACAAGTTTTTTAATGTTTAGCAATACAAGAAAATGATATGAAATTCAAGTTACAGTGTCCGTGAGTAAAGTTTTCTTAGAGCACAGTATGCCACTCTTTAATGTGGCATCTATGGCCTATTTCACACATCCATGGTAGAATTAAATAGTTGTGACAGACTGTATGGCTCACAGAGCCGAACTCGTTTACTATCTGGCCCTCTACAGAGAAAGTTCTGACCACCTTGGTCTACAGCAATGTCTGAAGGAGAGATCAGTCTATCAATTGCAGCTATGTGCAATAATCTGGGTCATTCTTTTATTTATTTATTTATTTATTTATTTCCTTTTTGTCTTTTTTACTGACTGGTAACGGGATCGCAACCCTTGGTGTCGCGCCCGTACCAGGGACCGGCAACGGGATCGCAACCCTCAGTGTTGCGTCTGCACCACGCTCAGCCCATGAGCGGGAACCGGTCTCCACACAGGATCCGAACCCTCGGCGGGAGCGCCACTGCGCTCCCAAGCAGCGCACTCTCCAGTGCGCCACCGGGCCGGCCCTAATCTGGGTCATTCTAACCAACGTAATGGTAGCATAGAAACCAGACACAGGGCCGGCCCGGTGGCGCACTGGAGAAGTGCGCCACTTGGGAGCGCGGCGGCGCTCCCACCGAGGGTTCGGATCCCATGTGGAGACCGGTTCCTGCTCACGGGCTGAGCACGGTGCAGGCGCAACACCGAGGGTTGCGATCCCGTTGCCAGTCAGTAAAAAAGACAAAAAGGAAAAGATAAATAAATAAATCTAAAACTCTCCAATCCCTTCTATTCATTTCCGGGGACCTTCCAGGTCCTGACTGAGCAACACTTTCTCTCTAGTGTCTGAGTCCATTCCAGCTCTACCCACAAAGAACAAATTCTTCCTCTTTTGCCTGTCTTCTCTTTAAAAAAAAAGAAACCAGACACAAAAGAAGACATACCACACAAGCTCATTTATTAAAAAAAGGTCAAAAAACAGGCCAAACTCTTCTATGCTGTTGGAAATGAGGATGGAAGTTCCCTGGGGAGCCAAGGGTAGTTATAATCAAGGGGCACAGAGAAGGCCTATGGGGGGAGGAGGGTTCATGAAGAATTTGAGCCGCACACATATTTGCATGTAGAGGATTCTTAAAGCAAATGTACTTCACAGGGCCTGGTTTTCCAAAGCCTTGCAGTTTCAAATATTGACCTTGCAGAGGACAGGAAATTTTCCTCAGGCTATAAAATCTCTGTTTTAAGATAAAGATTTGTGGCACAGCAAGGTTGCTGGCTCAAGGACAGACTAGTTACTGATTGATACGTAAAAATACTGAGAAAATGCTGTAAGATCACTTAATTGTCTAATGGAATGTCATCTGGCTCATTTCACTGAAAGGTATGAGCCTATATTGTTAAACTATAACCCCACCTATGTTCTCTTCCTGTAACTTCCTGGTTTGGAGAATAAATGCAGGAAGAGAACTTCAATTTGGGGTTAATTTCCCAAAGGAAATGGATGCCTCTTGCTTGAGGGTTCCGGGGAAGTTAACCACTTCAGGGCTTTTCACTGCTCAGAAGAGATGGACTTTGAGTAATCCTTTGCAGCTCTGTCACCCAGAGGAAGAAGGGTGACAAATCCATGGGGGGCAAAGCAACATTTGCACACTTTTCTCTATGGTGGTATACATATTTCAGGGCTGGCCAGTTAGCTCAGTTGGTTAGAGTGCAGTGTTGATAACACCAAGGTCAAGGGTTCAGATTCTCCACACTGGACAGCCACACACACACAGGCAAAATTTTTTTAGATTTTTTAATTGGTTATATTTCAATATTTGTATATAAATATTGGTGATAAAATGCCATGTGTGTGTGTAGGGATTCCCTGTGTAAATACAACAGTGGACACAGGTCCAAAGCGTGAGCAATATTTATTGAGCATCTACTAGGTGCTAGATGCTGCGCTAAGCATCTACAACAGGGAGCAAACCGACACTGCCCCTGCGGCGTGGAGTCTGCCCTTGTTTGTCAAGGGAAGACAGACACCAGTAGATCACCAAGAGAATGTTCAGTCAGCCTCAAGTACCAGTCCTGCATGGCCCTACATGGAGGAAGAGATGGATGAGCGGAGGTTGGAGAGCTAGTGGGAGTGAACTCAGAGAACAAGCCAGGGAGGGCCTTCTGGGTTGAGGGAACTACAAGTCCCAAGGCCCTGAGGCAGGATGGAGGGCACCAGTTTTGAGGAATTGAAAGCAAAGGGGCCAGGCAGGAAGGTGGAGAGCCTGGTTGGGAGAAAGGAATCCCATATGCTGTCCCTCTCTTGTGGCCCCAGCAGTAGCTTTCAAGCCCACTTTCTGGCTGGACCTTCTCCCTGCCAAAATCCCAGATCATTCCTCCTCCTGAAAGACCCTGGACATAGCCTGAGCACAATGTAGCTTGGGAGAAAGACGCAAATCATTTGGGGGAAACTCTGATTTTCAAACCCTTTAGTCTTTAAAGGGTCAGATTTTGAGGGGCACAGAAGTGGGCAGGGCTGACTTCAGACTGAGTAGAAAGCAGGGTGGGTGTGGAACCTCTAGGGTTCCCTAGGCACCCAGTTTGAAAACCCTTGCTTCAGTGGCAGGAAAGGACTACATGCCATTTAGTTCTCTTTTAAAAAATAAAGTCCTTTAATTCCTTCTGAGTTGTAGCAGTAAAACAGCTCCACTGGCCTCAATTTTGCATCTAATGCTATCTAATAAAATCCCAGAAACGAGAATAATCACATATTTATCATTTAAAAAAATCGATTGTACTGAAGTATAATTTACGTACAATAGAATGCACCTATCTTAAATGTTCTGTCTGATGCTTTCTGACAAATGTATATACCTGCCTGCTGCATGTTTTGGTTTTTCCAAGTATTACTTTTCTTAAATTGGGTTTTATTAAGGTATCATTTACATACAGTAAAATTTTATATGCAGTCATATAATCATCACCACCAAATACTTATCATTTAAATTACAGTTGGAGGGCTGGCTGGTTAGCGCAGTAGGTTAGAGTGTGATGCTAATAACACCAGCATGCAGGGTTCAATCCCTGAACCAGCCAGCCGCCACAAAATAAAAATAAAATAAATGAATAAGTTATAGTTGGAAAAAAAGGGGTTTCCAAAAGACCCGAAGGAAACAGCCTCTGTGTCCTTGAAGCCACAAAGAGGATTTTTCTGCCCCACACAACTGGATTTCCTTGTGAATATTCATAATTGTTTGCAGCAGCCTGTTCTTCTCTCTGTTAATGAACATCTGTCCTCAAAGCTTTATTTGAACAAAGGGGCTCGTGTCACTCAGAAGCCTAGAAACTGCTGCCCCTGCCTAAAACCCACCTCCAGAGGAAACCTGCACTGCAGACTGGCTGCCTTACTAGGTGACAACTTGTTGCCCTAGTGACACTGTCATCATGTCAGGGAGCTCTGCCAAATTAGAAAAGAATCATTGGCACTTGCTTCCTCTCCCACGTGAATGATGTCAAATTAAAGCAAAATCTGGGCCACTGCCAGATTTTGCTAGCAAAGAGCTGGAGAGCACCCCGGGGCCCATTTATGCAAACACTTCCAACTTATAGAAAATCCAGCTTGCAGAATGGGAGTCTGAGTAGCTGCCAGAGGACAGGCGGGTGGCTCTGGCAGGACCCACTGGGGCCAGGCTGTGCCTTAGGACAAGGGGCAGTGAGAATCTGGAGGTTGGGTGGTGAATATTCTAAGAGATTTCCAGTGTTAACTACCCTAAGTTTTCCTTCGAGGAGACCCACTCCCGCCTCTGAATGCTCCTGCCAGGGGACCCTCCCTTCCTGACAAATCTCTCACTTCAAGACTCCCTGTGAGTTCAGTGCTTAACCCTGTGTTGAGCCATTTATATAGACAAACTTGTTCAATCCCCACAACCACCCAGTCAGGTAGGTATAATCATTATCTCCACTTCACAAAAGGAGACTGAGGTTCAGAGGGGCTAAGTAACTTATCCTGGGTCACACAGCCAGGGCCCGGAGAAACTGGGATTTGAACCCAGGTCTGGAGCTGACACCAGAACCTTCACACATCAGCCACAAAAAGGGGCTAGGATCTGGGGGGCTTCGTGGATGGCTGAAGCCGCCATCCCAGCTTTTCTTCCAAAGAAAACCCCCAAACCAACAAAACTTAGCTCAGTTGGTTAGAGCAAGGCCTTGTAACACTAAGGTCAAGGGTTCGTATCCCCTTACTGGCCAGCCACCAAAAATAAAAAATGACAAAAAAAAAAAAAAAACAAACACTGATGTTCTTTTGAGAATATTCCAACAGTTTTTCTTTTTCTATTTGTTTTAATGCATCAAATTGTATATATTTAAAGTGTACAGCATGGTGTTTTGAGATACATATAGTGAAAAGATGACTATGCTCAAGCAAACGAACATGTCCATCCCATCATCTCACATAGGTGGTCATTTTTGTGTGTGTGGCAAAAGCACCTATAATCTGCTGTTTTAGCAAAAATGTCCAATACAGTACACTATTATCAGCTACTGCCTTCCTGTTGCACATTATATCTCTGGCCTTTTCCAACTAGGTGTCTGCTACTATGTAGCCTTTGACCTACGCCTTCTGTTTTTTGGCTTTTATTTATTTATTTTTAAAGAAATGGCAGAAATTAAAAAAGAAAGAAAAAAAACCGAAAGAAACAAAAATAAAGAAATAAAGTATCCTTCTTTTAAAAGGAATCAAAGAACACAGACGTTTATAAAATAAAAGTCCCCCGCCTCCCTACTCCCCAGAAGTAACCAAGAAATGGGGGCGGGGGGTGCTTTATGGAGCAACCCGCCCCCAGTTGAGGAACTGTGGATGGAAGGGAAGGGGGTGGGGGGCGGTCTGGCCACAGTTTCCTGGAATAAAATTGAGCCGCCCCCCTCCCAGCTCTGCAGTCTCCACCATGAGCCCCAGGTCTACACACGCACCGCCCCCATGGATTATTGCAACAGCCCCCTGCAATTTCACAGATGGGAAAACCAGTGCTGGGGGAGGAGGGGCCCGTCCAAAAGCTCATCCGGCCAGCTAGATTTACAGCCAGACTTGTCCAAAGCCACAATCCCTGCTTTTTTTTTTTTTTTTTTTGGCTGCTGGCAGGTATGGAGATCCGAACCCCTGACCTTGGTGTTAGCAGCACGGAGCTCTAACCAGCTCACAATCCTTACTTTTAACCAGAGCTATCTCCCACCCATAGCAAGGTGAGGCGGCGGGAGGTGGGGGGCAGACGGGAAAGGCAAAGTCTAGGCGGGCAGAAACAGTGTTGTCGGACCCCCCCTGTCTCCTCCCAGCCCGTTCCTGCCTCACCCTCTCTCCTGACTCAGCACAGGGTGCCCAGGCAACTAAAGCAGAGGTTGGTGTATGCAGAAGGAAGCTGGACCGCCTTCCTGGGATCAAGGCCCAGCTCAAGTCCACTAGCTGTGTGGCTTTGAGCAAGTGGACAAGCACCTCTGGGGCCTCAGTTTCCCCATCTGTGAAATAGGAGCGTTACTAGTGACAACCTCGCAGGGTCGTGGTGAGGACCATTTGATGTGAGTCTACATCGACTGTCCGGGACAGGGGATGACATGGAGCAAGGACTTCATAAATGTCACCATCTCATTACCATTTTTCCAGCCAGAGGTTGAGTCTCGGAGTGATCTCAGAAGGACACTGCGGACGCTCAAGCCGGGGGCTGGGGAGGGCACCAGTACGACTTCCCCTTCCTGCCTGCCCACCCCCAGCCCTGGGGACCCCATCTCTGGTCCCAGCCGAGTAGAACCTTCCCACTTGCAGGGCGATTTCCCCACCGCAGATGCCTTTTCACAATGTTCTTGGCAGCAGCTGTTGGCTAACTTGGGTTTTAAGATTTTGAGCAATTAAAAAAAAAGAAAAAAAAAAGGAAGCTCCCTTGTTTCCTCCACGGACTCTGACCTCCCTCCTTCACTCTTCTCACTCCCAGAGCTTTCCTTGGCTAATGTTTCCTTTTCCTGCTCGGGGCCACTCTTCGGAGGCCTCGAAACCCTTCTTACTCATCCCCCTTTCTCTACAGGGTCCCCAGTTTCACCATCCCCACCGCCACCCCTGTTGGTCCAGCTGGCAGGTCCAACATGCCCTGGACCGTCATGCTTTTTTATTTTATTTATTTATTTGGGCGGCTGGCCAGTACGGGGATCCGAACCCTTGACCTTGATGTTATAACACTGCACTCCAACCAACGGAGCTAACCCCCCTACCCACTCATGTTTTTTAAAGTTGAGCAAAGTCACCACCCGCCTTGCCACCACTCCCACTGCTAGCCTGTCCCACCGCTACCATCGCTGTTTCAATGTCCCCACCCAAGCGGAAGAAGGGCTGACCTTTGACCAAGAATCCACCATCACCTGGGCGCAGCCAGCTCCCCGACTTGGACAGTGACAGCTCTTCTGTCCTCCAGAGCTGTGGACCAGGAGGGGACAGCAGCAACCCCAGAGCCAAGGGAGGGGGGCAGCGAGTGTCGTTCCTCTGATAAGGGTGGAAGCTGCCCCCTCACCCGCCTGGCCCAGCCAAGGCTCCAAGCAGAGGGAACACGGGGACGAAAGAATGCAGGGCCTGCGGTGGTGGCCCTAATTCAGGATGACCTGGATTTAGCAGAGAGTGGGCCAGGAAGGTTAAAATGGATACCTCCTGTGGCCTTATTAGCCCCAACACTGTGCTCAACCCAGCTGCAACCAGGATCTCTAGTCCCCCCAATGGAAAATGTGAAGGTGCCTTGCAAATGGGCAGGAGCCCCAACTGGATCCTGGGCTGGCAAAGCAGGGCTGTCTACAGCCCCCCTGTCCCCATGTCCCTCGGGGCCTAAGGGTTCAGTAGAGGAATCTCAGGCTGAGGCCTCCGGTGAGGAGGAGGAAGGGGGTGAATGGGGCCACTAACCAAGGCGACCAGTGCATCCTGTACAGCAGTGCCCCTCCCCACCTGGCTGGCCCTCCCGTTAGTCACAGAGGCCACAAGGCCAGGAGGGGAGCAGGCTGCCCCTCCACCTAGGCTTTCCACCATGACCAGGCCTGACTCTTAACCACTACCTGAAGTCTTTTGAAGGGGCAAGCCTCTGGGGAGACGTGGGGGCCTTCTCCCTTCTTTTCACCAAAGTAGGGGTGGTCATGGCAATGGGGCTCATCACAATCCCCCTTCCCTCCCCCCCCCCCACATGGCTGGGGAGTGTTAAGGACAGCAAAGTAGTCTCTGTCCCCACCCCCTTGTACTTGACTCCCCAGCTATCTTGGATAGCCCCTCACCCTTAGGGGGAGGAGGAGGAGGAGGAGGGATTTCTCTACAATGAGTTTATTTACCTTTTTTTTTTTGCAGCTGGCCAGTAAGGGGATCCAAACCCTTGACCTTGATGTTATAACACCATGCTCTAACCAGCTGAGCCAACTAGCCGGTTCTTTTTATTTTTAAGAAATAAATAATAAGCTTGGTTTCTGTGTGAGCAAAAAAATAGATAAAAATAAAGCTGAGCAACCTCAAGACCACAAACCTTTCCCTCTGGATATTTCAATGACTTATCATTCTAGAGTGTCCTCTGTAGCACAGGGCAGAGAACTCCCACCTCCTAGTGCATACAAATAAATATGATCACAAGGTCAAGGCCCAGTCCAGGCCAGCTGCCAAAACCAAAAATAAAATGAAAAAACAGAAAATAAAATAAACATGATCACCAGTGTTCCCACCTAGTAATCACAATAACTAATTACTGTTATTATGATTACTATGGTGTCAAGTGGTTCCTGGGTGCTTCCTATATGCTTACCATGCAACCACAGGTGACCCTCGGACCTGTCCCCATTCCAGGCCTCCCTGATGAGCTCATGAGTCCAATTGCCTCCTGGACACCCCACAAATAGTACAAAAGAAAATGCAACAGCTCATTACTTTCTGTACAAACCAACTAGTTGCTGAGAGAAAGAGGAAGTTCTTTGGAGAAGAACCATAGCTCAGCTGGCCGGTTAGCTCGGTTGGTTAGAAGGCAGTGCTGATAACACCAAGGTCAAGGGTTCAGATCCCCATACCAGCCAGGGGCCCAAAATCAGAAGAACTACATTCCAGCGGAAGGAATGGTACAGTCGGGAATAACGGACCAGAGATGGATGGGCTGCCAACACCTTTATGTGGAGAGTTATTAGGGACACCCACAAAGTGATCCATTGTAGCCAGGTGACATTACAAACCCCCTGATGTGATGCAACAGGTAAGTACCAGGCCCCATCAGTGAGATATCCTAGTGGAAACTGTAGCTCTAACCTTTTCATAGGGGGCACAGCAGGACTGGGATGGGGGAAAGAATGGAAAAGAAAACACAGCAAGTAGTCATCAACATCGGGAGGAGGTAAAGCAGAGGCCTCTCCGAGATGGTGACGTTTGGGCTGAGACAGGAAGGAGAAAGGGGTCCAAAGAGTCGGAGTTGCAGTATTGCAGGTGAGGAGAACAGTAGGTGCAAAGGTCCTGGGGCAGGAACACTGTGGTGTGTTTGAGGGACAGCGACAGGACCAGCAGTGAGGTGAGAAATGGGGTTGCGGAGGGGATCTTGTAGGACGCAGAGAAAAAAGGTTGGATTTTACTCTCATAGGAGGGTTTTGAGGATTCAGCACAATGCGTGTGTAGGGCTTGGCGTGAAACGCCGTTAGGGCCTGATAGTGCCAGCTACTGTCGCCCACAGGGGCCAGCGAATATATGCAGAATCAGGACCTGTGTTCAGTGCAGAGGCATCACAACACCTGGACATAAGGAGCAGAGGCGGAGGCGGTTTAAGCAGCAGAGTTTCGTCTCCGCTGGGAGCCACTGCATAACGCCTGGCCTTCCTCCCAGTCGTCTCTGATTAGGGTCACCCGAGCTCCAGTTACAGCCGCGAAAGATCAAAGAAACCGGAAAATTGAGCCACAGCGCCCCCTGGCGCTCACAACTTTTACCTACATAAACGAGTCCGGGGGGAACTCGTGGCTTTCCAGGGAGGTGAGTCTAAATTTTAAACTTTAAAACCATCTGTCTCTCACCCCACCTCCCTCCGTCTCCAAACGCGTCCCTGCCGAGGCCGGGCTGGGCCCGGCAGCCGCGTATCCAGGACGGGCCGTCTCAGGGGTCTGCACCGACCCACTTTCTACCCCGCACCCCATGCAACCCACGACTCTGCGCATCCACCTTTCTGCCCTGGTGGGAGACTCCGGGAAATCCTAATAAGTGGAACTGCTGAATCAGAGGGGTTTGTGCTTTTCTTAGGCCCCACCTGCTAAACTGTGTGTGCAATATTGCTGGGAAGAGTTTCCTTAGGTTTCCCTGAATTCTCAAAAGGATCTGTGACCTCAAAATCAAAATGCCCCGTTTGCCCACCCACCACCCCTTCCCAGACACCCCTCCCAGCAGAGCTGCAGGGCCAGCATGAGTCTTGCGTCCCACCTGCCCCAGCTTAGATCCCTTCTAGGATTTCCCATTGCCCCAGCACGGACCAAAATCCTCACCGCGGCCTGCGGGGCTCTACGCGGTTCTCAGATCCTGCTGCTGGTCAGTAGCCTTCCCTCTAACGCCCCAGAGACCTCCTCGGTGCCCTGCCCTTCTCATTTTCATTTTTCACTCAAACTTCGCCTCCTCCAGGGAGTCTTTCCTGATCGCCAATGACTGGATGGATGAGGGTGTCCTCTAGGCTCCCACAGCCCCCCTTGCCTCTAATGACCTGCCTGGCTGTGTCTGTGCCCCAGAGAGAAGGGTCCTTATCTGTCTCACTCCCACCTCATTTTAGCCCATTGCAATGGACTGACTTGTGCCCCCTGTCACCCCAATTCACATGCTGAAGTCCTGACCCCCAGTACCTCAGAATGCAACTGTACTTGGGGAGAGTCTTTAAAGAGGTAATTAAATTTAAATGAGGTCATTAGGGTGGGCCCTAATCCAATAGGACTGGTGTCCTTATAAGAGGAGATGGGGACACAGACACACAGAGGGATGACCATGTGAAGACACAGGGAGAAGACAGTCGTCTACACGCCAAGGAGAGAGGCCTCAGAAGGAACCAGCTGCTGACACCTTGATCTCAGATTTCTAGCTTACAGGACTGTGAGACAATACATTTCTGCTGTTTAAGTCACCCAGTCTGTGGTCCTTTGTTATAACAAATTAAAGGCTCTGGTAAGTCCTGCAGTCCAGAGCCCCTGTGAACCCTGTGGGCTGGGCAGGATGAGTAGGGACTTTGCTAAATGCAGGCTCTGACCCCGGAAGCTGCAGACAAAACAATCCTGCTGGAGGAGTCAAAATAATTCTAGTGACAAAAGAGTAACAGCCACTGTCCTGCCTCTACGCCACCAGCTGTCCTGTACTGTTATCTCCTCTGCAAAGCAGCCACTATTGTCAGCCCCCGCTTTTGAACGGGGAACACAGCCATCTGGCTGAGGCTTCACAGCTACATCTTGGAGCCACTATTCAAACGAGGGCCTGAGTTCTTAAGTTCGGGGTGAGGAAGAGGGATGCTGATAACACCAAGGTCAAGGGCCAGCTGCCAAAAAAAAAAAGATGATGCCTTCGGGGGCCAGGGAAAGGTTCTGGCGGGACAACAGGGCAAGACAATAGGGCACAGTGGGGTCCTGAGGCACAACTGGCCCAGCACAGCTCCCAGGGGCTCCCTTGGAAAGAAAGTGAGGTGGACATTGGCTGGTAGACACGGGAAGAGTTTATTTCTCTGGAAATGGAAGGAGCAGGGGACAGGGGGGACAGGGTCAGGGCAGGGCAATATCCTCGAGCTTCTGGTCCAGCGTCTTGAGGTCGTCCAGGAAGCGGGTTGGGGTGAGGATGTGTGAGGAGCCTGGGCAGGAGGGGTGATGAGGGAGGTGGGGACGCTGTCTCGTGCCTTCACAAACCAGGCCCCCAACTCTAAGGACTGAAGAAACCTAGGAACATGGAAGTCCACCCCCAGATGACCCCTTTCCTGGGAACCCCAGACCCCTAGAAACTCTGATCCTGGCTACTCACCAATAAGCACCTCCCACTTGCCCTCGGTGGCCTTGGTCACCTCGTAGGCCGCCCTCATCTCTGACATGGCCACGCCGCCCACGATGTACACAATGAGCCGGGGCCCAGCCCGAGCCTCTACGCCTGCCTTGTTCTTATGCCAGTGGCCGAAGCGGGCACTGTGCAGGGGAGGGGGCAGAGGTGAATCCAGGCAGGAGACCCCGCCACTGCCATGCCCTCCACCTAACACAGGCCTGGGCATGGGGGGTGTCCCCGGGGCCCTCACCTGACAGCGGCCTGGGAGCTGGGCATGGGCGCAGGGTCAGACACGAAGGGCCACAGCTTTCGGTCCAGTCGGTCCTCCACGGCATCCTGGGCAGCCGGAGAGGGAGGTTTAGGAGAGGAGCCCCAGAAGACAGGGCGAAGGGTCTGGGGTCCCTTCTTCCACCAGGTGTGTTCAGGTGCCAAGATCCTGGCAGACAGAAGCCACCATCTAACCTCCTGCTCCTTGAAGACCCAGGGGTCTGGTATCCCTTGGGGACCCAGGAGTCAAGACCCCCAACCCTTAGGGATCCAGGAGTCTATACCACTAGCCTCTTGGGGATCCAGTAGTCTGAACCCCCAGCCCCTGCAGGTCCAGATTGTAGATGCGGTCCCGTGGGGATCAAGGAGTTTACACCCCCAGCCCTTTGGGGATTCAATAATCTGAGCCCCCAGTTCCTTGGGGATCCAACAGTCTGGATCCCCGGCCCTTCAGGGACCCAAGAGTCCAGGCATCCTTGGCCCCTGGGGATGAGGAGGCCAACGTCGCTGGACTCCCAGGGAGGAGGGGGCCAGAACTCTGGAGGACAGGCAGGAAGCCAAGCACCAAGCCGCTGGCTCGTCACTATCTGACGTGTCTGCTTTGGGTTGCAGGATGTCCAGGGGCTGGCGTGGGGGAGGGCTCCTGGGGCCAGGCAGGGGAAGAAAACGGAGAGGGGCACAGTGGATGTAGCAGGTGGGTGGAGAGGAAGTGAGGCCCCCAGCCAGGGCCCCTCGCCGCCCCAATTCCTCGGGTGTGGGTGTGGGGTGCCCCCCTAGGCAGAGCAGATCAGGTACCAGGGGATGCCAGTAATGAGGGATTTTCCATTAAGCCCTGAGGCTTAGTGCCCTGAGCAGGAGGAAGGCTGAGCCTCCGGCTGGATCAGGGGAAGACTGGTGGCCCCAGCCCCCTGCCCGCCCACCCACAGTACCTCCATCACGTCCTTGACGACCGGAGTCCAGCGGGACAGCTGATAAGTGGGCTCCGTGCGTTCCCTCCGCTCCAGCTGGCTGGAAGTCCCCGAGCCCTACAGGCGGGGCCAGGCGGGGCGATGGGGGGATTGGGGAGAAGGAGGCGGGTCACAGACGGGGCTGAGGCCTCGTCTGGCTGGAGGGGTGGGGGTTGCAGACAAAGATGGGAAAGTGAAAGAGAGAAGCAGAAAGATAGAAAAAAAGAAATACAGAGGCAGTGAAACAAAAAGATAGGAGCAGAGAGACAAGGGACAAAGAGAAACATCACAGAGAGGGACAGATGGGCATGATGGAGGGGGACAAGGACAGGAGGAAAGAGACAGGGAGACAGGGAACAAAGAGAAAGATGGGAGACAGAGAGATGCGGGACACAGAGAAACAGGCACAGCGAGATAGATAAGGGACAGGCAGAGAGATGGGGACGGGGTGGGGACACACAAGAGAGCCGCAAAGCCATGGTGGAAACAGGGTCGGGGGAGGTGGGACGTGCAGGACCAGAGAGAGACAGGGGAGGCTAAACCAAGAGCTGAGCACAGGAAGCTGCTGTGTGTGGGTGTTGGGGGGGTTCCTCTGAGACCTCCAGGAGCGCCAGGTTGATTGTATGCCCTACCCCCCAATGCTGGGGACCCCGCTAGCAACCCTTACGACTCAGACCACAAGCCCTGCACTGCATCCCCACCAGGACCAGTGTGGCAGTGACCACACTCCACCCTTCACCTATCATGTGACCCAGCACTGGGATGGCTCTGGCACCCTCTGCCCCCCAGGGCCCCGACTCAAGCCCTCTCCCAAGGTGTCCCCCGATGCCCACACCCCCGTCCGCCTGGTCTCTGACCCTCCAGCCCGCCCCCGGCGTACCCCGGGGTTGGTGATGGTGCCTCCCAGCTGCTCCAGGTTCCGGATGAGGCTACTGTGGGCCTGCACGTTGGCGTGCTGGATCAGCTTGGCTAGGTTCTCTTCACTCACACCTGCAGGAGGGGCATGGGTGGGCGACTAGGGGCAGGCATGTGGACTCCTGGGTTAAGGGGACTGGGGTGGGCTGAGGCGGTCCCAGGACCCAGGAAGCCCCTGGGGCTAGTGTAAGAGGGAGTTCTGATGTCAGGGAGATTCTGGATGGGGACCCCATAGGGGATAGGTTGACGGGTCCCCCAGAATTAGTTGAGGGAGCCCTAACTCTGGAGAAGTCACAGATTTGGGTGTCCCGATGTCAACAGGGGGGCCCTCATGTCAATGGAAGGTACCCAGGTCAAGGGAGGAAGGTTCCAGGGTCCAGAGAGGATCTCTGGGGTTTAGCATGCCTGGTGAGCTGGGGGCATCCCACGGACAGAGGAATTGTGGAGTTGACAGGTTCCTAGGACGGTTGGAGACACCAGGGAACCGGGAATCCCAAGACCCCCAAAGTCCCCACCCACCATTTCGTAGAAGGATGTAGAGCAACAGGACCCGGATCTTGTCATAGGCTGGCACCAATGCATCCAGCAGCACCGGCACGATCAGCTTCATGGCGTCCTTGATCTTCTCGCCCTCTGCGTCGGAGCCCATGGCCAGGTCCTGGGGAGCACGGGGGTCAGCTGTCCAGGCAGCTATTACGGGTGGTGGGGGTGGGGAGGCAGGGCAGGGACATCCCCAGGGTCCTCGGCAAGGCCTTCAGTTCCCACCTCATCCCTGCTCCAGGTCTCCCAAGGTCCCTCCCCTCTCAGGGGACACAGCCTCTCCACAGGTCCTGCTCCTCCCCCAAACCGTGCCTTTTACCCTGGCTCCACCTCTCCAAGGCCCCGCCCCTCACCTGGGTCCTCACCTCTCCACAGGCCCCGCCCCTCACCCAGGTTCTACCTAAAGCCCCACCCCGAACCCCACCTCCCCTATGGGGCCGCCCCTTCGGCAGGCCCCGCCCCTACCTGCTCCACGCCGCAGAGCTTCTCCACTAAGCCCTTGAAGCGCTTCATACAGTCGTCAGCTAAATGCAGGTGCGTGGCATACTGCGGGGTGGGGCGTGGAAGTGGGGGGTTACAGAGGCGAAGTCAAGGCAGACAGCAGGACAGACCACAGGGCTGAGGGCCCGGCAGTCCAGGGCCGGGTACCACGCCCCCCTCCGCCCCAGCTCACCTTGTTCAACTCCTTCTGGTACTGTGGCATCTTTTTCAGGATGTGGGACAGGTCTTTGATGTTGGCCTGGGCGGGGGTGGGAGAGGACGGGGGCAGGTGTGAGGCTCGGCCCTGCCCACCCGAGGGCCCCACTCCAGGCTGGGGATCCAAGCTGAGGCCCCGCCCCCCATGCGGAGGGGCTTCCTCTGCAGCCGCCCAGTGACCGTAACTAGGCCCACCCCTACCTTGTCAGTGGTCAGCCTCTTGCTCTCACAGAATGTCTTCAGAAGGTCCGTAACCCTCCTAGCCATGAGGGTGGGCAGGGGTGAGATTGGGGGCTGGTACCAA
Source organism: Galeopterus variegatus (assembly GCF_000696425.1). Classification (NCBI taxonomy): domain Eukaryota; kingdom Metazoa; phylum Chordata; class Mammalia; order Dermoptera; family Cynocephalidae; genus Galeopterus; species Galeopterus variegatus. The sequence goes on from NW_007728244.1 coordinate 60,629, forward strand.
GATGGCAGAGTGAGGGCGCTGCAGGGGTCCCACAAGCTGGGGATGGGAGCTAGGGCACACGGGTCCAGGCACCAGCCCGTGGGTATAAGCCCACACTGGGGGATATGGGTGTAGGCTGGTCAAGTGTGCTGCTGAGGGGCGTGGCCTGTAGAAGGGCGCTCAGCAGGGCCCCCACGGCCAAGTACCAGTCCCACAATGGGGGAGGGGGGGGGGATCTGGGTAGGACCCACGTCCCCAGCACTCCCCACATACGCACGCACTTGGACACGTCCGCAATGTGCATGTGACGCAGCTCCACCCACAGGTCATCGTCCTCGTCCAGCAGCACCGCCTTTTCCCGCGCCTCACTCAGCCCTGTTGTCTCGTACCTGTGGGACGGAAGGAGTGTGAGAGGTGAGAGTCAGGGCCATTAAGTGGGCAGCGGTGGCGGGGGGCGAGTTCCAGTCCACCCACCTGTATGTGTCCTGCTCGATGTCCAGCAGGTCGTAGGCCATGGCCTGGAACGTGAGCTCATGCAGCAGCGGGGACACCGGGTCTGCTGCCCGGTCCACGATCAGCAACTGTGAGCGGGTTTTCTCAGGGCCCTGGGGGTGGGGCCAGGCGTGGATGAGGACAACAACCCTGACACTGGCTGGGGCCTGGCCCCACCTCCCCAGCAACCTCCTCACCTCGCCCAGACTGGGGGTGTCTGCCTTGAAGGCATTCAGCTTGGCAAGGACAGCGTGGGCCAGCTGGGCCGTGTCCTCCGGGCCCCTAGAGGTGGTGCAGTCAGACATGGGGGCATCAAGGCGGGGGGGTCGGGGAGGGCACAGAATGGGGGTCTAGGGTGAGGCTGAGGATGGAGGTCAGGGGCCAGGGGAGGACAGATGCTGGAATTAGAAGGGAGGTTAAAGGTTGGGTGCCAGATGGGGTCCAGGTTAGGGGGCAGCATTGGGTGGGGGCTGCGTGGGATCCCCACTTGCGGTAGCGGATGGCCGGGTACTCCTGCAGTGTGGCGCACAGTGTGGCAATCTGCTGGGCCAGCACCTCGAGCTGCCGTACCCGCTCCCCTGCCCGGAAGGGGCAGTAGAGGTTGTAGGTGCTGTGGGGGGCATCCAGGGAGAATACCTGGGGAACAGAAGTGCCAGGGCTGTTGCTACAGGTGCGCACACCTGCCTGACTTCAAGCCACTGCCACCTGCATCTCCCTGGGCTGTTCTCTGGGGTCTGGAGCCTGCTTTGCTAATCTCAAGGCAGGCCGTGGTAGTCCCTACACACTACCTGGAGGAGTCGGCAGATAAACACCCCGGCCTCCTCTCCCTTGAGCTGGATAACACTGAGGCACACTCTACACTGCCCACTGCAGTTCTCAGTGGGACAGGACCGTAGTCACCCAGTGGCGAGGGCTCACTATGATCCCTGCATTGGTTCCTTCCCTCTCTGACTCCTTACCGGTGTTCCCTTCACTTGTGCTCAAACCTTGGTCTCAGTGTCCGTTTCTAAGGGAACCTGGGACATTTGGTCATGGACCCCCACCCCCTGCCCAGGACTAGCCTGGGGGTACCTGGGCCTCATAGGGCAGGAAGGCCAGATGGATCTCCTTCAGCGTCTTCACCACCTTTGCCAGACGAGAGCGGCCCAGCTCACTGAACAGGGGCTCTGGGCAGGCTGGGATGGACAGGAGGGGGGTGTCTGACCAGAGCAGCCCCGCGCCCCTTGCCCCAGCCCCCCACACCCCTGGCTTTCCTCACTCACTGTCGGTAAAGAAGACATGTGCCGCTCTGTAGGTGAAGGTCGGGGTACCCCGGAAGTCTGCAATCAGGGCCTGAACCGACTGGGGAATGCGGGTCACTCTCTGGGCCTGGCCTTGGCCCTGCACCCCCAGACCCATTCCAGCAGCTGCCCATCCCCCACCATGTGCAAACATGCACAGAGGCATGCACACACACTCAGGAACACCCACAAACATGCACACATATACACACATGTATGCACACACATGCACACACACATACACACACATGCACATGTATGCACACGCTTGCCCACATAGGCACCTTCTCTGTGGGGCTCAGCAAATATATGGCCTCCAGGCTAGGGATGGGTTCCCGCCGTTTGTTGATATCTTCAACAACTAGTAGGAACAGAGAAAGGGGCACACGTAGGTGCGTGGCACCAGGCCAGGGGCACATGGGGAGTCCCAGGTTTGGGGAGCTGGATGCTTGGGAAGAAGGGCCGGATACTCAGGGGGGCTGCACGCCCTGAAGTTCCTAAGCAGGAGATACACACCTAGGGGGTCATCCAGCTAAGAGCTACACAGGTAGGGTTCTGCACATTTGGGGGTTGCACAGCCATACCCCCAGGGGCACCCATAAAAGGCAATGCATTCTGGGAGCCCCACATTCAGAGTCCATCCTGGGAGTGCTGCACGGTGCTCCACACACAGGGCTACATGGTCAGGGAGGCCGAGCCCTCAGGGGTCGCAGCCAGGGAGTCCTGTGTGCGAGGTCTACATACCACAGGTTCCCATACTCGGCCTGCACATTTGGGGAATGTACTAGGTCACAAGACAGCTCTTGGCTGTCTATGCAGGGAGCTGCCTACTTGGAGTTCTGGGAAATTTGACGGGAATCCTCAAGGAATGCACCCCAGAGGGGGCCCCACATTCAGGGATGTCAGGGAGCATGGGGTGGGGGCATCCACTCACTGGTGATGCCCTCGGCCAGGATGTCTGACATTTTGCAGCAGGATGACAGAATGCGCATGCTTGGATGATCCATGATGAGCACCTGTCAGGACGGATGGACAGAAGAGGCCATAGCCGGCCCCAGGAGGACCCAGGACCCACCTGCCTGACCAACGGCCTCCTCCAAGAGCTCTCAGGGTCCCACATTCAGGGCCTCCCCATGGGTTTGGACAAGGGGCTGCCTCTGGGTACCCAGGCATTCTGCCTCACCCCTACCTTCCACTCCCCATCCTTTTTGACGCTCCGAATGACTCCGTTCAAAATCTCTGCAGGGAAGGGAGGGCGGGGAGGGCTCAGGATGCCGGTCCTGTGGTCCCTAGACTTCTCGGCTTCGGGGCTGGACCCCATCTTAACTCCCATTTACTCCTACACCCAAACCTGTGGAGTAGCTCCTGGCATCACCCCCAATTTACAGACAAGGAAACCGAGGTTATCAGAGACCAGGCAACATGCCTGGGGCATAAGTAGCCACTTGATAAATATGTTTTGGATGAAAGCCTAAGTGGAAAGCAGGGTTCCTCCACAGGGCTACCTGCTTTCTGAGCTGGGTTCTCGGCTTTGCCTCCTGCTACCTCAAGTTTTCTTGCTGTGGGGGTTTCAGCAAGACCCCCATTGCACCTCCATCAGTCCCCCCCGGACTACCATGCAGGAGCCCTGGTTCCCAATTCTGAGGCGTGCCTGGCTGTGGTCATCTCAGCTAACCTCCAGCCTCAGTTTCCTCATCTATAAAATGGGATCACAGGTTTTTTCATTTTCCATCAACCCCAGTGCAGGAGTGCTTCTTTATTAGCTGTTGTGCTAAGGGTTTGAGCCACAGTCTGCCCTGCTCAGAGGAGGGAGTGGGGAGAAGGAACAGGGTGGCCCCACCCGGTCAGAGGGTCACGTCCACTGTTATCAGGACCGCCAGGGTGGAAGGAGTAGCTGAGGCCGGAACTATCCGGGGACGGGGAAGGGACGACTTCCACCCCTCCCCCAAGAACCCGGACCCGGGAGGCCGGGACGCCGGGTGCTCACGCTGCAAGGGGCTCCTGAGGATGGGGCAAGGAAGAAGGCGTCCCCCGACCCACCCTCTGGGGGCCTGAACACGCCACCTGAGGTCGCTGACCCCGCACCATGGGGCCCCAAAAGTCCAACCCTCCAACTTTGCCGGCCTCAGAGACCCGGGAGTCTGGGCGTCCGGCTGTGCCCTCCCCGCGCAGGCACCCTAGGAGGCTCAGGAGTCCGGGACCCAGCCTGCGACATTCCCCAGCCGCCCCCTCGGGGCGTCCAGCAAGGACCATGTCCCCGCCCGCCCCCTCGAGGGTCAGGTGCTCGGGCACCCAGCGCGGCCCCAACTCCCCACCTCCAGGGTCCCGGGGTCCCAGAGTCCGTGTGCCCCCGGCTCCCGCCTCCCAAGAGACGCCAGAGCCCGGCCTAGAGGAGGCACTCACTTTCCCCAACCACCGCCTTCAGCCCCGAGGGCGCCATCTTCCCCCAGGGGCGCCGCCGCCGCTTCCGGGTCTGTCCCAAGGTGGGGGCGTGGCCCTGCGCGTCATCCACGTGGGCCCCGCCCCGCGGACTCGGGCCCCGCCCCCCGCGCACCTGGCCCTGCCCCGCCGTCGGTTCTCGCAGAGGCCGAGGAGGTGGGTGGGGCGCGGGCAGAACCTGCAGACTGATGTGTCCCGACGCGGCCGTGCCCGAAGTCGCTGGAGGGACACACCCCGACGACACGCTCCCAGACGGGAGCTCAGACACACATTTCCCCAGCTTGCGTGCGGCAAAAAAGCGGGACCGCCGGGCAGTGACCCCTTCACTTTCCCCAGGCACAGCCACCCCGCCTGAAGTCTGTGCGTGCCAGGTACAGTGTGCCCACTCGAGGCCACGGGGCCACAAACCTCTGGGCCTGGGACCGTGACCCACTTGCCTTCTGTACCCCAAAGCTTAGCAGCAGCAGCCGCAGGCGTGGGCAACATTCGATAGACGAGGAGACCTACGGTGTCCCAGGCACCTGCACTGCAGTTATTCCCACTCTGTCCTTCCCGACACCCTGACAGGGAGTGCGGTGCAGACGGGAAACTGAGGTTCGGCGGGACACCGACTTCAAGGTCATATGATGAGTGAGCCTACTGGGATCCGAGCCCGGGGAGACTGTTTCCGGAGGAATGCTTGTCCCAGCCTTACGCTCACCAGGGTGCATACCCAATTACTCTCATGGGTCAATGATCACACTCACCTGCTGATAGGTACAGGGACAAGTGTCATGCTCGCTCAGACGCTTCCACACTCATTCACACTCATGCTCAACTCGGAATTCCAGGGCTTTGCACCTGCTGTGCATCAGCAAAGGGCTTGTCACATAGAGAGCACAGTCCCAGCAGCACCCTACAAATGAGGTTGTGGATATAAGGTGTGTGATGTACGTGTGCGAATACGAAGTCCTGCTCATCTGAACTTCAATCGGCCACGTCTGTTACGAGTCCGCCAGGTGCCAGGCCCTCTGCCACTTACATGGGACGTACAGGAGTGAATAAAACCAGAAGGCCTGCCCACAAAGCACTTAAAGTTGACTTGGGGAGCTAGAAAGGAATCAATTCTGCCCTGAAGGACATAAATGGGGACATGATAGCTAGTGCCCTGTGGGGGGGTGGTTGGTACTTTATTGCGGGTGGTACCTGAGGACCTCTCTGAGGGAGTGGCCTTTAGATTGATCTCTGAATGACATCAAGAAGCAGCCACACGGCTGTCCAGGTAGAGATGATAGGGGAATGGGCAGGAGAAGCGGTAAGAAGGCCGTGAAGCTGGAGGCTGGGGGATGGGGACAGGAGGTGAGCTCGCAGGGGCCAGACTTCTGTAGGACAAAGTCAGGCTAACCCATCCCAGTCTGCCCAGGATTGAGGGGTTTCTCCAGACACAGGACTAAAAATGGGACAGTCACAGGCAAGCCAGGACCCTAGGGAGGAGTCTGTGCCTTCTTCTTTTATTCTCCTTTCCCTTTCCCCCTTCCTTCATTGTTCATAGCTTTATTGAGAAAATAAAACCATACAATTCACCCGCCTAATGAACAAGTCAGTGGCTCTCAGTGTATTCAGATTCGTGCATCCGTCACCGCAATCCATTTTAGAACATTTCCATTATCCCAAGGCGTTTGGGTTTTATCCTGAGAACAATGGGGGATTAGGGAGAGTTTTGAGCAGGGGAAGGAGGAGACCCCTCCAGATTGGGGGCGGGGGGAACGCAGTAAAGGGGGGAAGCTGGAATCGCCCCCACCTTCTCAGCCTGACCCCGGGGGCTGAGAGTCTACAGGACTGCCGCCCCTGCCACTATACTCAGTGGGGGGACCAGAGTCTTCCGATGTTGGGAGTTGAATTGTGTTCCCCACCCCCACTCCCCCCCCAAAAGATACGAAGTACTAACCCAGTGCTTCAGAATGCGTCATTGTAGACACTATCAGTTAGGATGAGGTCATACTGGAGTAAGGCCCCTAAGCCAATACAGCTGGTGTCCTTATAAGACGGCCATATGAAGACACAGGGAGAATGCCACGTGACCACAGAGGCAGAGACTGAAGAGCTGCAGTGACAAGCCAGGGAACACCAAAGACTGCCACCAGAAACTAGGCAGAGGCAAGGAAGGATCTAGAAGTCTACAGGTTTCAGAGGGAACGTGGCTCTGCCAACGCCTTGATTTCAGACTTCTGGCCTCCAGAACTTTGAGACAAATTTTTGTTGCTTGAAGCCATCTAGTTTGTGGCACTTTGTTCCAGGGGCCCCAGGAAACAGATACATCCGCTGAGGAGCAGAAAAGGATGTTGGCATCGAGGACTTGGGGAGAGGGTGTGAATGTGAGCTGGGACGGGGTGGGAGTGCGGCCCCTTTCTTCTGAGAAAAAACTAACTGGTTTCCAGAAAGGCATCTTGGGAAGGGAATGGGGACCTCCCAGTGGCGTTCCCTTCTAGGGCACTTAGGAAGAGCCCCAGCTGCTCAGGGGAGGGGAAAGGGACTTCCTCTCTCCCCCGCCTCCCTGTCCAGGAGTCTCACCTCCTGATCCCACACCGGGCTGGAGTGATGGGTCAGAGGAGACAGCTAAACTTGACATTTGGGTGGCGGGGGGGCAGGAGATGCCAGACTTTCTTATCTCAGGGCCTGGGGTGAGCAACCAGACCCCAGGACAGTGAGTAGAGGGGAAAGTGGCCAGGAGACCCCTTGGTATTGCTGGCAAGGAGACAGAGCTGGGGCTAGGCTGGCTGGTGGGGCCTGAGGAGGGTGCAGGGAGCGAGGGCGGGTTAGATGGAGTGAAGGAGGGAAGGGGTCCTCAGCTCCAGCTTCCTCTTCCCTGCCCCGTGCAGATGGCCATGGCCCTTCCAGCAGGATGAGGCCACAGGTACTGGTGGGGGAACAGGGTGGCTAGGTGGAGACATCCTGCAACTGGTTCCCGCCGGTGGACTGCAGGCCCTGCCCAAGCTGGCTGGACACTGCTCTACCCTGTTGACCTGTCTTCTCCAACTTTGGGGACACTTCCCTGACCTTCTGTGACACCCCACATGAGAGTCCTTGGGGCCCACTAAGTACGGCTGGCACAGCAACGCCCAAACCCAGGTCACCCTGTCCCCTACCCCCATGTAACCCAGCATCGTTCTGGGCAAACAATTATCTGGATCATCTTTATGGGGCTTAAGCTTGGGTGGGAGCAGATGGGGCATGAGCTGGGGATTTGGGACTGGGGAGGGGATCCACTCCCCCCACGTCCTGGTCATTTAAAAAGCCCTCTCTGGCACAGGGCTGGGGCAGAGGCCAGCAGAAAAGTGGACAGAGTCCAGGGACAGCGATGGACCAGGAAGAGAAGGCAGAGGAGGGGGGCTCAGCCTCCTCTGACAAGGTAAGAGGGCCCCGTCCCTACCCACCTCCAGCTCCTCAAGGTCTGAGCCTGTGATTGACAAAACTAGTTAATTTGTAGGGCACCTAATTAGCGAGTCAGTCTCCTGGGACCCCTGACCTAATTGTCATCTCAGGGAACTGTTGGTGGGCATGAGGGTCCGAGTGTCCAGCCCCAGCCCAGGACAGAGGGCAAGGCTCTTGGTGATGATGACCCCCATGAGATGGGGGATGCTGGTACTTAGGGACAGTTTCTGGGCTCTGTTTCCCAAGTTCATGTCCCAGCCCCCAGGCTACCCTCCAGTCAGACCCCAATCTAGGACAGTGGGAGGCTGGCACCAGCAGCCCCTCCCCTGAGGCGACACCACGTGAAGTGTCACTGCTGGCCGGGGCCCCCTGGGGCGGGGGCCAGGATTGGAAGAAGACTCACGTCCCATTCAGAGCAGCTCTGCAGATCAGATCGGCGGGGACCATGGTGAGAGCAGAGGGAGAGGGGAAGGCAGGCCCCAGGGTCAGGGTGGGCGCCAGCTAGCCCAGAGGGGAGGGGTCCCCAGGCTGGGGCTGGCTGGACCGAGTGTGTCTGCCCCCAGGCGGGCTCCCCAGACCAGGAGGGCTTCTTCAACCTGCTGAGCCACGTGCAGGGTGACCGGATGGAGGGGCAGCGCTGCTCGCTGCAGGCCGGGCCAGGCCAGACCGCCGAGATGCGTGAGCGTGGGCACGGGGGTGTTGTCCGGGGGATGAGAACACAGTAGGAGGGCCAGATGAGTGGCCATCTGCGGGGAGAGCTTGTAGTCTGGGGGCATGGGATGGGGGAGACGACTGTGTACCCTGGAGAACATGAGTGGGGGTGGAAGGGGGAAGTTGGGGGCCCAGCAGTCTGTGTCCTGCAGAGTCTGTGTTTATCCCATGTGCCTCTGCTCCATGCAGAGGGCAGCCCCGAACCTGAGATGGACAGTCTCATGGACATGCTGGCCAGTACCCAGAGCCGCCGCATGGATGATCAGCGTGCGACAATCAGCACCCTGCCTGGCTTCCAGCCTGTGGGCGCCAAGGTAAGTGATGTCCTGCCAGTGTTGAGAGAAACTTGCCAGGCTGCCGTCTCTAACCCTGCCTCCCACCCCCAGCCAGGAGGGATGGGGCCCTACTTCCACCTCTGTCCATCATCTGCCCTGATTTAAGAAGGATGGACAAGGCCCAGACAAGGCTGAGAGGGGCCCAAGGTCATTCAGGGGCTGTGCTAGTGTCAGAGCCATGGCTGTGACTCACAGCTCCTGCCTCCAAGTCTGGGGGCTTCAGGAGGGCCAAAGGGTGGGAACAGGCCCCCTTGCTGGGAAGACGCCCCAGGGAGAAGGGCTCATGAGCTCAAGCACAGGAGGCACACACCCACATGCTCATGTCCATGTGCTCATGTGTGTTTATGTCCAACGGACTCACACACAGCTTGGGTTCTGATCAAGACCCCAGTGAGAGCTCCAAGACTCGCCACCTCCCACCCACTGTCATTCAAAATGGCAGGTAATGAAGATAAACATAGACGAATGCTTGGGGACCAAGAGGGCAGTTGCACACCGGGAGACAGGACACAGCTTCCCACCTGTGCCCTCTCTCTCCAATGTTTGTGTCACCTCTGGCCTATACTGCCCTTGGTCCCTCCCTCTGGCTGACCACTCTTCATCCACAGGATGGAGTGCAGAAACGAGCTGGGACCCTCAGCCCCCAACCCCTGCTCACCCCTCAGGACCCAGGCACTCTCAACTTCCGTCGGAACAGCAGCCCCCAGCCCCAGACACAAGCCCCCTGAGGGCCTAAGCCATCCTGGGCCCCACTCGGCCCCTGAAAGCAGACAATAAAACACTTCCACGAGCAACAAGGAACCGAGTATGTGTTATTTCATGGGTGGAGGGGCTGGTATTCAAACACTCAGAGGCCTCAGGAGCTCTGCTGGGCAGCGCGAAGGAGTTTCTCCTCCCGCTGCTTCCGTATCCGCTCTTTGAATTCTTCTAGCTCTTGGCGCTGGGCGTAGGGAAGGGGTGGGAAGGGGGGTGGGACAGGAAAGGAGAGGACACATACCTCAGGGCCTGGACCCCTTTTCCCACCCTCCCCCCCTTCCTCCAGGCTTCAGAGTTCAGTGTCTACACTGGAAGCCCTGTGCCAATTACAGCCGGGGTCCAAGTGGGATCTGTTTCATCCTTCAGGGAGAAGGCAATAAGGAAACCATATGATCCTCTGCTGTCAGTTCCCTACCCACGGCTGAGGGTAAAATTTTCCTTTGAATTCATCATGAACACGGGGCCCCTGACTCCTCCATCCTTCTGGTGGGAAGAAGAGTAGGTCACTTACCTGGCCTTCCTTTTCAGGTGGCCACAGCTCCCTCTACAGGAACAAAGTCACAGCTGGGGGCACAAGCCAGGAACTTCCAGAGCCTCAAACCCAGGGCAGGTGGGCTCATGGGAGGCAGACATTGGTCCCCAGCAGGTTAATGCCCTATAACCTCCCCCATCCCCTGGAATGAACCTGTGAACACTCTCCTTATGCCCACCTTGCGCCGTATGACATAGTCCTCAAACCATTCAGCCTGATTGGAAATCCAGAACATAGCCACAGGGAAAGTGAGGTACAGTGTCATCTGGAAAGACAGGGGCAGATGAACAGGGGCAGAGATTACCACCCAGCAAAGTGCGGAAGTTGCTCAGGGTCTGGAGGACCCCTCCTCCTGCAGAGCCCAAGTGCGCCTCAGAACCTTCCCAAGAACCTCAGAACTCCAACCAAGGGTACAGAAGCTCCATATCTTAAAGCTCAGCCCCCATGACCCAGGAAGCCTTATTCCTAAAAGTCCCCTCCGAGTCTGGGAGTCTCCCTCTCAAAGACAGAAAGACACACAAATGCACACACACACACACACACACACGCACACGCACACACACACACCAGCCCCAGCAGCACATTAGCTCCTATTGCAACCATAGGCACCTCTTCATGACCCCATTACCCACCCCACCCCACCCCAGTCAGATCCTGGGAGCACTCCCAAACCCAGGAGGCCTCATTCTTTAGATCTACTCCCCTAAGTCTAGGAGTCTCCCTATCAGAGTCCCACACCCGCCCCCCATGAGCCCGAGATCTCCCCCAGGATCTGAAGCCTTCCTTCTTACAGCCCCCTCCTCAACTCACCCCTCTCTGAGACCTTACCTCACACCAGCCCACTCGGAGTCCCCAAACTCAGAAGCCACACTCCGAGCCCCCACCAACCCAGCGCCCCTTCCTCTGGGTTTCCAGCCGTAAAGATCCCTCTTAAATTTCAAGAGCTTTCTCCCTGGGGCGCCCTCTCTTCGAATTCCTCCCTTTCCACAGCCTCATCCTCAGATCCAAGAAGATCCCCCGGCCAGCCTCCCAACCCACCCCTGTGCTCACTGACCCGAAACACTTCCAGCTTCACGCCCATCTCGTATCTCTGGGTCTGCAAAGCTACTTCCGCCCAAACCACACTCTCCAGCAAGACAGCAGCTCATTGGAAATTCTTGGGCAGCACGGCTGAAGCTGATTGGCCAATAAGCTTCACGATGACGTAATCTTCTGGAGCCTCTCCGTACTTCCGGTCTCTGGCGTTGCCTAAACGAAAGTCAACAACGCGGGCCGCGCTGTCCGGAAGAGTTCAGCCAATAGGAAACGGGTCTGGCTCGGGAGGGGCGGACCTTCAGTGGGATACGTCATAAGCGCGCGACATTCTCCTTTGCCTGGAGAGCCAGGAAAATGGTGGTGATGGCGCGACTGTCGCGGCCCGAGCGGCCGGACCTTGTCTTCGTGAGTCCGCGGAGGGACCGGGGGTGGCCCGCGTGGGGGCATCGGGATCTGGATGCCGCTGGGGATCCTGATCTGGTTTCCTGGGGGAATTTAGGCCCAAACTGTACCGTCCCGAGGTCTAGGGGACCCTGACGGGCCAGAGGCTGGACAGTATTGTCCGCACCGGCCTGGCCAGCGGTAAAGATCTGGTGTCGGAACTGGAGCCCTGGTGGTCTGAGTGAAGAAGTTAAGGGCCTGGCGTCTCGGGCCAGAAATGGGGAAATGGGGGTGCGCGGGGAATGGGAGAGGAGGGAGGTCGCATAATTTAACCTTTACAGATAAACATCCGATGTCTGAAGTAAAAGAATGGTGATCAGGCCAGGGCCATGGTTTCAGGGGTAAAGCCTTGGTGTCTGGGCTAGGAGAACCCTGAAGTGTAAAGTAGTGCTGGTGATGTGGACTTTTGTCAGGCGATGGGCAATAGGATCCTAAAGAGCGGAAGACTCAGTGTCTGCTGTAGAGGCCTGTCACGTTAATCAAATTCTTGGTGTCCAGGATTAAAGTCTTACTGTACGGTCCATATCTTTCTTGAGATAAAGGCCAACAAGGTGGAGGGATTGGATCCCTGAACTGGCCAGCCGCCAAAAAAAAAAGAAAGAAAGAAAAATGCCTAGCTTCCAAGTTCTAGGGCAGAGGTAAGCTAGACTCTGGCTAGTGGGAGCCTGAGAGGCCAATGGTCTGGTGTCTGGGAAGAGGCATGTTGTGAGGAGGGAAGGCCTGATGATGTCCAGGGTAGAGGCCTGGCATCTGGACAAGGGCCAGGTGTGTAAGGAATCTGATGATCTGGGTTGGAGAGTAGGTGATGGGATTTGGAGGGCCAAAGTCTAATGTCCAGGTGATGGTTTCATATCTGGCCTGGAGTCCTAATGGCTGAGAAAGATGATGATGATCTGGGTCAGACTGCAGGCAGTCGAATTCTGAGGGGTAAAGGTTTGGACTAGGGTGCTGGTGTCTGGGCATCTAGTGACCTGAGTCTGACCATGGGCAGTGGGATCTTGGATTTGGGTAAAAGTCTGGAGTCTGGGCCTGAGCCCCAGTAGTGGAGTGGTGTTGCACTCAGGCCCTGAGGGTAGATCTCTCTTCTTCCCATTCCCTGGCCCCGGCAGGAGGAAGAGGACCTCCCCTATGAGGAAGAAATCATGCGGAACCAGTTCTCTGTCAAATGCTGGCTCCGTTACATCGAGTTCAAACAGGGTGCCCCAAAGCCCAGGCTCAATCAGCTGTATGAGCGGGCCCTCAAGCTACTGCCTTGCAGGTGGGAACAGCTCCAGCTGCCCTGCCCACCAGCCCACATCCCACCTTGTCCAGTCATAAGGGAACTGGCGAGCAGGTCCCACATGATTGCTATGTGGCCTGTCACAGAGTGTACATCCCCTGATGGGTCAACACACCTTCCCTGATGTCCCAGTCTATCCCCCATTGCTGAGACTTATCTGTCCTCCCCAAGCCCCTTCTCCTCAAAGTTCCCTCAGGGGAAGGGCAAAGGGTTCTGGGGGTCCATAAAGCTGATCCATCAGTATCTGTACCTTCCTGTTCCCCAGCTACAAACTCTGGTACCGCTACCTGAAGGCACGCCGGGCACAGGTGAAGCACCGTTGTGTGTCCGACCCTGCCTATGAAGATGTCATCAACTGCCATGAGAGGGCCTTTGTGTTTATGCACAAGGTGGGGGGCTGGGTGAGGGGGTGAGGGGGAAGGTGGGGCTCAGTGATGGGCTGGGCGGGGCAGGCGGGTTCAGTTCAGTATGGTAGAGACAGACTTGGAGTCCTGTTGCTTCTGTGCGTGAGAGATTGGGCTGGACTCAATCCTATAGGGTTCTGGGTCCTGCTGCATTTACGCAGAGGTTCCAGGCGTGGCTTGGCCATAGGACATCCAGTATCTGGCCAGGCCTTGGAACCCACGGCTCAGACCCAGCTGCCTCTACCCACACTTCCAGATGCCCCGACTGTGGCTAGATTATTGCCAATTCCTGATGGACCAGGGGCGTGTCACACACACCCGTCGCACCTTCGACCGTGCCCTCCGGGCACTGCCCATCACGCAGCACTCTCGTATTTGGCCCCTATACCTACGCTTCCTGCGCTTGCACCCGCTACCTGAGACAGCTGTGCGAGGCTATCGGCGCTTCCTCAAGGTAAACGCATCGGGTGGGCCAGCTGGGACCCTATGCCCATGTGGGACTCACCTGACAGACAGGATGCAGGGAGAGGTTTCCTGGAAACACACAGGTTTTGTTTGCAACTTATTTCTTTATTTTCCAAAGAGTTTGCTAGCACTTGCTCCACATCAGGCGCAGAGATGGCTGCTGGGGACAGTATGAATAAGACAGTCCCTGCCGGCATGGAGCTTTCAGTCTAACTATGTAGACAGATGTACATGAGCCAGCCGCATAAACCAGAGTAAAACCACAGCCATGGTCAGGGCAAGGAGTGGAAGAGAGCTATGGGAATGGACAAGAGGCAGGGCTCAGAGTAGACGTGGAAGCTGGGTGGGGGTGGGACACAGTTTGCTGAAACTAACAATGTCTGTTTTGCAATGTGAAACTCTTAGCACATTGCCGCTTGGGTAGGGGCTCTGTGATGAAAGCAAGGCCTGGCTCGTGCCTGGACCACTGGAGTGTAAGCCAGACCCATCAGGACTGGGATTAGACCAGGGGGCCCAGGCTGGACCACAGTGGTCAAGGCTGACCCAGATGGGCCACGACTGAACCAGTCAGGCCTGAGGCTGGACCAGTGGGGCCAAGGCTGGACCATAGGGGGCAAGACTGAACGAAATGGGGGCTGGCTGGTTAGCTCAGTTGGTTAGAGCACCACCTTGTAACACAAAGGTGAAAGGATTGGATCCCCGTAACAGCCGGCTGCCAGTAAAAAATAAAAAACGACTGAACAAAACAGTTAAAGCTGGACCAGTTAGGACTGAGGCTGGACCACAGTGGTCAAGGCTGACCCAAAATGGCCAAGGCTGGACGAGTCAGGACTGACGCTGGACCAGTGGGGCCAAGGCTGGACGGGTGTGGGTGGTTGTCAGGGCTGGCACTTGCCCAGGACGGTGGGGTTGGGTGGCAGGAGGCCCAGAGCCACTGAGTCAGGACGGGGCACAGTGGTGTGGCCCTTCTGCTGTCCCACTGACTGCTGGCCGGGTCCATTGGTCCCCAGCTGAGTCCTGAGAGTGCAGAGGAGTACATTGAGTACCTCAAGTCAAGTGACCGGCTGGATGAGGCAGCACAGCGTCTGGCCACTGTGGTCAACGACGAGCGCTTCGTGTCCAAGGCTGGCAAGTCCAACTACCAGGTGGGCCTGTGGGGAGATGGGGGCTGGGCTGGCAGGTGGGCTCGCCACACCAGGGGCTGAGGCTGATGCTCCTCCCCCATGACCTGTGCCCTGCAGCTGTGGCATGAGCTGTGCGACCTCATCTCCCAGAACCCAGACAAGGTGCAGTCCCTCAACGTGGACGCCATCATCCGCGGGGGCCTCACCCGCTTCACTGACCAGCTGGGCAAGCTCTGGTGCTCGCTGGCTGACTACTACATCCGCAGCGGCCACTTTGAGAAGGTGTGTGGACACGGGGGCTCTGGGAGCCGGCAGGGTCTCCCTCTTACACTTGGGGATGCACGTGGAGCAATTTATTCTCACCCCCCACTCCTGTCCCTGTAGGCTCGGGACGTGTATGAGGAGGCCATACGGACCGTGATGACCGTGCGGGACTTCACACAGGTGTTTGACAGCTACGCCCAGTTCGAGGAGAGCATGATTGCAGCTAAGATGGAGACCGCCTCGGAGCTGGGGCGGGAGGAGGAGGGTGAGCTGCCCGGGAGCACTGGCTGGTGGGGAAAGAGGGCTGGACTGCGGGGGTTGGGGTGAGGGTCTCAGATGGGCTCAGCTCCTAGAGACTCAGCCAGGGGCCAGGAAGGAGGGAGGCTGGGTGGACAGGGGTTTGGGGACCCTGGAGTAGCCAGGATCGGGGACACTTCTCAGGGCTGGGCCAGAGTCTGGCAGGGCGGGAGGGCTGGGGCCAACCATGAGTGTTAGAGGGGTTTCCAGAGTAGCTGGGGCAGGGGGTGGGGCTCAGGTGCACAGCTGAGCTGAGTCTCTAATGCCCAGAGCACTGGCTGGGGGCTGGGGAACGGAGGTGGCCACAAGCCCAGGTCCTCACTCCAGTCTGTGCGTCCCCTCCCCACACCATAAACATGTCTGTGGGTTCCAGATGATGTGGACCTGGAGCTGCGCCTGGCCCGCTTTGAGCAGCTCATCAGCCGGCGACCCCTGCTCCTCAACAGTGTCTTGCTGCGCCAGAACCCCCACCATGTGCATGAGTGGCACAAGCGTGTAGCCCTGCACCAGGGCCGCCCCCGGGAGGTGTGTGAAGCCCGCCTTGGTCCAGGCTTCTTAGAGCCCCGCCCTGCTCTGACCACCCCTTTGCTGAGCTAAGCCCTTCCCCTCTGGCCACGCCCCACCCTGGCCACGCCCCCTGAGTCCGGTGCTCTGCCCCAACCTCCTCTGCAGGACCCTGACCTCCACCCTCTTGCCCTAGATCATTAACACGTACACGGAGGCTGTGCAGACAGTGGACCCCTTCAAAGCTACAGGCAAGCCCCACACACTGTGGGTGGCGTTTGCCAAGTTTTATGAGGACAACGGGCAGCTGGACGATGTGAGCACTGTGCTGCATATGTGTGCGTGTGCATGCGTGTGTGGGTGAACACCATTGTGTTTGTGTGTATGCTCTCACAGGGGTGGGGCTGAAGCAAGCAGGCAGGGTCTCAGCTTGGCCTCTCCACCCTCTACAGGCCCGCGTCATCCTGGAGAAGGCCACCAAGGTGAACTTCAAGCAGGTGGACGACCTGGCCAGTGTGTGGTGTCAGTGCGGGGAGCTGGAGCTCCGTCACGAAAACTACGATGAGGCCTTGCGGCTGCTTCGGGTAAACACAGGCCCAGGTTGGAGGGCGGGGGCTGTGGGGTGTGCAGCCAGAGACTGGGACAACCTCTGAGCACCTCTCCTAACTGCTGTCCCCCCCGTAGAAGGCAACAGCACTGCCTGCCCGCCGGGCCGAGTACTTCGACGGCTCAGAGCCAGTGCAGAACCGTGTGTATAAGTCACTGAAGGTGTGGTCGATGCTCGCCGACCTGGAGGAAAGCCTGGGCACCTTTCAGGTGAGCTGCCCGTGGTGGGATGGGGCCCGGCCCTGGACTTCACCCCAGAACGTGCTCTGACCTGTCCTTGTTCCCACAGTCCACCAAGGCCGTGTATGACCGCATCCTGGATCTGCGCATTGCCACGCCCCAGATCGTCATCAACTACGCCATGTTCCTGGAGGAGCACAAGTACTTCGAGGAGAGCTTCAAGGTGAGGCGTGTAGGGGCAGATCTGGAGGTCCCAGATGGTGGTGTCCCCTCCCCAGGGGCCCCAGGAACTGTACGAGTTTGCTTGGGCTGCTGTGACCAAGTACCACAGACCGGAGGGCTTAAACAACAGAGAGTTATTGTCTTCCTGGAGGCTGGAAGTCATGAGGTCAAGGTTTTGGCAGGGTCCATCTCTTCTGAGGCCTTTCTCCTCAGCTTGCAGATGGCCGTCTTCTTCCTGTCTTCACGTGGTCTTCTCTTTGTACATGTCAGTGTCCAAATTTCCTCTCCTTTTTTTTTTTTGGTGGCTGGCTGGTCTAGGGCCTGCTGGTCCAAACCCTTGACCTTGGTGCTACCAGGTGGCACTCTAACCAACTGAGCTCAGCGGCCAGCCCCAAATTTCCTCTTCTTATAAGGGTACCAGTCATAATGGATTAGGACCATCCTAATGACCTCATTTTAGTTTAATGACCTCATCTCCAAAGACACCTACATTTTGAGGTACTGGGGGTTGTGACCTCATCACATGAATGGGGAGAAGGGTGTTGGTGCCAGTGTGTAGGGTCCATCCCTGTCCCGCTGCTCAGGTGGTGGGATGTAGGTCTGTGTGGTGTCTTGTGTGTCTCTGTGGTAAGGGGAACTGCTGTGTTTATGTGTGTGCAGAGACCGTGCACACATGCACGGACAGGGAGGTCGTACACATACACACGTGCCGCCCCTGTCCCTCTGCTTGGGAGTGTGAACCTTCTCCCAGGGTGCTGGGAGCCTGCATCTGCAGAGCTGAGGAGCCACCCCCACCTTCAGCTATAATGTCACCTACTAGGTGCCAGACCCTGCGCTTAGTCCTATTGCACTCTGTCCTTGGGCTCCTTGTGGTCTGTTGAGGGAGACTGGGCAGCATACAGACCTCGTAACTGTGCCACGACGGGGCCAAGGGAGGCCTGGGCAGTCTCCAGGCAGACACTGCCTGAGGGCATCCTGGGTGCCAGGTGGCCTCCCCCTGCAGACTCACACGACTTCCCCCATCTGCGCAGGCATATGAACGTGGCATCTCACTGTTCAAATGGCCCAATGTGTCCGACATCTGGAGCACCTACCTGACCAAGTTCATCGCGCGCTACGGGGGCCGCAAGCTGGAGCGGGCACGGGACCTCTTTGAACAGGCGCTGGATGGCTGCCCTCCCAAATATGCCAAGAGTGAGCAGGATGGGCGGGTGCATCGCGGGGCCTGGGGAGGGCACTGTGGCCGGATCATGGCCTCTGACGTGTCCCCTCTCTTCCTGTCTGGCCCATGCCAGCCCTGTACCTGCTGTACGCGCAGCTGGAGGAGGAGTGGGGCCTGGCCCGGCACGCCATGGCTGTGTACGAGCGAGCCACCAGGGCCGTGGAGCCCGCCCAGCAGTATGACATGTTCAACATTTACATCAAGCGGGCAGCCGAGATCTACGGAGTCACCCACACCCGCAGCATCTACCAGAAGGCCATCGAGGTGCATGCCGCAGGGGGGCCAGGCCCAGGGCTGGCCATCCCAAGAGCATAGAAGGGGTCCTGGTGGGCAGGAGGGAGGAGGCCTTCTGGAAGCCCAGGGAACCCTCTGAGCTCACCCTCCTGCCTCACGCCCTGCCCTCCCCGCCCCCCCTGGTACCCAGGTGCTGTCGGATGAGCACGCCCGTGAGATGTGCCTGCGGTTTGCTGACATGGAGTGTAAGCTCGGGGAGATTGATCGCGCCCGGGCCATCTACAGCTTCTGCTCCCAGATCTGTGACCCCCGGGTAGGGCTGGATCCAGGTGGGGGGAGCAACGGGCAGTGGGGGGCTGCATCCCGTGCAACGGCTCATGCACATGCACCTCCACCCCGCCCCTCCATAGACAACCGGGGCCTTCTGGCAGACGTGGAAGGACTTTGAGGTCCGGCACGGCAACGAGGACACCATCAAGGAGATGCTGCGGATCCGCCGGAGCGTGCAGGCCACCTACAATACACAGGTCAACTTCATGGCCTCACAGATGCTCAAGGTGTCAGGCAGCGCCACGGGCACTGGTGAGCACCTGTGGGCTGCCCCTCACCTTGGCTGCGCTCATGCTGGGCACCACGGTCACTGGTCTTGGGCCATACTGACCCCATGTCCGTCTTCTGCCCAACCTGGGTCTCCTGGGTTTGGGGGCTTTGGGGCCAAAGTTGGCTACCCCTCTCAGACTGGGAACTCCTTGAAGGCTGGTTGCTCAGGAACCAGGGTGATGGCAGTGTCTGACTACCACCCTCCCTCACCCCTAGTGTCTGACCTTGCCCCTGGCCAGAGTGGCATGGATGACATGAAGCTGCTGGAGCAGCGGGCTGAGCAGCTGGCAGCCGAGGCTGAGCGGGACCAGCCCCCACGGGCCCAGAATAAGATCCTGTTTGTGAGGTGAGGGCCAGGACTAGGAGGGGGACAGGTCCCTGCAGGCCCGAGCCTGCTTTTCTTGGGGGGCGTGGGGTGGTGGGGAGCTGGGCACCACTAAGGCAGTGCGGCCCGCACCCCAGGAGCGACACCTCCCGGGAGGAGCTGGCAGAGCTGGCACAGCAAGTCAACCCTGAGGAGATCCAGCTGGGTGAGGATGAGGACGAGGACGAGATGGACCTGGAGCCCAACGGTGAGGGGCCAGCCCAGTGGGGGCACAGGCAGGGCAGGGGGTGGCTTCTCCAGGAGAGTGACCTCCTCCCTGCCTACGCCCGCAGAGGTCCGGCTGGAGCAGCAGAGTGTGCCAGCGGCTGTGTTCGGGAGCCTGAAGGAAGACTGATCACCCCCCAACGCCCTCCCCTTCCCCCCACCCCCCTCCCCTCCCCCAATACAGCCTCCATTTGTACGTCATTGTCTGAGCCTCCTTCCTGCCGTCCAGGTGCCCGGAGGGATTGCCAGCTCAGGAGCGCCCTGGCCCTGGGCCTGGATTGGCTGGTGTGGGAGGTGGGGCAGCCGGGCCCCGGGCCAGGCACATGCCCCGCCTATCCCTGCAGAGCCAGTTCTGGACGCTAAGAAGCCAGTTTCTGTACTGCCTGAGGTCCTGCCCAGGAGCCTCCTTGAGCCCTGAGCCTAGGGGGACCTGGCTCCCAACTGCTCCCCTAGGGCTCTTCATCCCCAAGCAGCAGCCTCCCCTCCACAAACCTTTCCTCCCAGGCCAGGCCTTATCCAGCTCTGTGAACTTATTAGCAAGACGATACTTCAGTCCCTGGACAGGGGCCAGGAGCCAGCCCTTATCCACAGGCCATGGCCAGGGTGTGGTCCTTAGTCCTAAGCTCCAGGAAGCCATTAGCAGGCTCTAAGCTATTAAAGGGTTTTAAGCATCAAGGGATGTAATCAGATTTCTGCTTCGAACAGGTCACACAGGCTGCTTTGTGGGCAGGTGGCAGCTGGGGACATGGGGAGGCCTGGGCTGCTGGCCTAGGGGGTGGGATGTGTAATAGGGCTGGGCCCAGCCTGGCTCAAGGTTGCCACATAAGGCCTGCCTCTGAGGTGTCCAGTGGCCAGGCTGAGGAGGCAACTGGATCCTCAGACTCAGAGCTCAGAGGAGAGAAACACGGAATCCCTGGGCCAGAGGCAGTAACTGAGCCTAGAAACCTAGGCAGGCTGGCTGGGGGACACAGATCAAGTTAGAAGTTGGCCCAGGACCAAATATCAGGATAGGCCAGTAACAACAGCTACACAGAGTAGGAAAATTAAGCCTGGGGCGGGGGGATACGGGGAGGGCTGGTCAGAAGCCTCACGTGCCCAGGAGGTCAGTTGAGAGGTGGCTGGGAACGATCCATGGGGAGGTGTTGGCAGGGAGTCCGTACAGACCTTGGCAGAAGCTGCATCAGGGCCATCGAAGGGGTGGAAGACACACGAGTTGGTTCAAGAAAGAATAGGAGGCCAGAAACCTAGCCAGTGGGTGCAGAGGCTCTCAGGTGACAAAGCTCAACATCTCTTTAAATTATTTTATTCAAGATGGGGGTGTTGGACAGACAAGGGGACTGAGCTGAGTCCCTGAATCTCCCAGCTCAGCCCCCACAGCAGGGCAGGACTCAAAGTCGGGAGTGGGGACTCCAGCCCCACCCAGACACAGTTGGGGACAGACGGGACACAAGAATACCAACTGTCCTCCACGGGGGCAGTGGCCAGAGCACCTGGGTCCCGGCCCACAGACCACCCAGGACAGGGCTATTTGGGGGTGCCACTGCCTTTCTTGGGAGTCGTGGGTTTCTTGGTCTGCCAGAGGTGTCCCTGGATGGTGAAGGCATCGACGCTCATGGACATGGTCTTGGCAGGGATCTGGGTGAAGCGCTTGCGGTCTGAGTTGTACTTGTAAATGCCCTCTACCATGGCGGGTGTGACTGTCCGGGGGCCGTAGCCCGCCAGCCGCGACAGCTCCTCTGTCTCCCCCGACAGCGTGTACAATGCTCGGAACTGGCAGCTTGAATCTCGAAAGAGGATCAGGAAGTGGTTGGCCTTGCTCTTCTCAATTTCCTGGGGGTAGCGGAAGTGGTTAAGCTCGAGGGGCTGGGCTGCCCACCCACCTGCAGCCCCCCAAGCCGGCGCAGCTCACCTCGAGAATGCGGTTCTTCTGCGGTTCGTTCACCTTGCCCGCCAGGCAGCAGTGTGCCAGGGCGTTGTGGATGATGAACTTGTTGGACTTGGCGCTGGGCTCCTTGTACAGCCGTGGACCTAGAGGGTGGGGCAGTCAGCGGGGACAAGGATGACCAGGGGACGGGTGGGGCCCATCACTGACATCACGTGATACCCCGCTTACCTGTGTACTCGGGCACCGACGCTGGGGAGGAGGCGTTGCTGCCATTCTCCCAGTCGCGTTCGCGGCTACCAGGCAGGCGGCTTGGGGACATGAGACCGGACGGGGATGGAGCCCTGTAGCGGGGAAGGAATGGGATAGAGGTGGGGTCAGTGGTGGGCAAAGCCCCCCAATATGCAGAGGGACCAGGGAAAAGGCAAGCCCAGCACATGCTGCAGAGGAGACGTACACGTACAAAGCATATCCTCCCGAGTCCACGCAGTGCCGTCTCCTGTGTGCTCAGGCACACCTAGTGCTCGGTGCACAGGGGCACATTCCTGGGTCCCGTCTGCCAGGAGCAGACAACCCCACTTGCACATGTGCACACACACCCTCCCATCTCTCCAGGGGCACATACAACACAAGCCATAGCACCCTCTAGCTTCATGCAGATGCCCGCACACAGCAACACACAGCAGGGGCCACCTGGCACGTGACCCCCCACCTGCCCAGGCTGAGCTCACCTAGACGTGGGCCTCTTCACCCCAAGATTATTGGGGGCCTCATTGGCCACGGTGGACAGTGACAGAGTGGACTGGGAGTAGACCTTGCTGAGGCGAGAGCCTGGGAATAGAGAGTGCAGGGTCAGTCCCTCCCTGAAGCCCCTGCATCTCCACAGATGCCGAGGGGGCTGGGCCCACCCAAGACCTCTCACCCCTCTGCAGCCCCACTTGAGTCTGACCTCCCCCTACCTATGGGGGGAGCAGCACTAGGTCAGCCCCCACTAGAAACACTGCAACCCCAAACCTACTCAATGGGGCCTCGCTAAGCTAGGAAGGGAAAAGCATTCACCCCACTATAGCCCCCCACATCCCTGTGCAAGTTTTTACCCAACAGTCAGGGTCAAATGCTGCCTGAGATCTCTATCACCCCCTCATACCCCACCCTGTACCCCTGCATGTATCTCCCTCCCCATGTCCCCATGGGGGCCTCACCCAGCAGGCCGCGGGCTGGACTTCTCGCCAGGGCAGAGTCATCGCAGCAACCAGAGCGAGGCCGGGGGGCCCTTCGCCCGCCCCGACCTGGCCCCCCAGTCCCTGAGGTCCTGGGCCGCAGCACCTTATCGAGGTCATCCATCAGCTTCAGCTGGGCCCGGCGCTCGTACTCCAGCCGTGTGAACTCCCCCCGCCGGGGGCCCACCTCCTCCTCGGCTGGGGCCCGGGCAGCAGGGGCTGGGGTCACTGCAGGGACTGTGGTTGCTGCAGGGACCGTGGGAGGTGTGGGGGCGGCAGGGGCCGGGCAGGGGGCATCCTCCTGGGCCAGCCTGCAGATCAAGGGCAATCGGGCAGTCAGAACAGGTCATGGAGGCACCAGGGGCTGGAAGACCAAGGGTCAGGGGTCCCCGGACAGGCTGGGCCCAGCCTCACCTCGCGACCTCCTCCCTCCGCTGCTCCTTCTCTGCCTCCTGCCACTGTTTACGCCGCCGCGCCTCCTCTGCCCGCCGCTGCTGCCGCTCCAGCAGGCTGGCCCGCTTCTGGGCCATCTCATCCTCAGGCTTGTCTTCATCCTGGGGGCAGATGCGAAATCCAGCTGGCCACCCCTCCCCTGATACAACTGGAGTCTTATCTTCCATCAGCCCAGCCTGCCAGACACATTCATCTGTCCTTTTAATTTTTTTGGCAGCTGGCCGGTATAGGGATTCGAACCCTTGACCTTGGTGTTCTCAGCACCATGCTCTGACCAACTGAGCTAACTGGCCAGCCCCTCACCTGTCCTTTTGAACTCATACAGTAATTGCTCTAGAGGTATTTAGAAGTCGGTGCCTACTTTATGCACAGCCTCAAGCTGGGTACTGGGCCACAACAGGAATAGGGCAGACCCGAGTGCTATTCACACAAAGCGCTTAATCCAGCAGAGAAGGCAAATATCGCAGACAGTGGTGGACGCTGGGAGGTGTGTCGGGCACTGCCAGTCTACCTAGCCTGGGGCACCCAGTGAGGCTTCCTGGAGGAAGCACCCCTGGAGAATGATCAAGACTTAACCAGGCAGGGGTGAAGGGTGAGGTCAGTGTTCTGCACAGAACAAGCCACAAGTGCAAAGGCCCTGAGGTCAGAACAAACCTAGCAGGTGTGTGGAACCACAGGGATGCCAGTATGACCGCGACACAGAGCTGGGAGAATGGTACAGAATGAGGCCAGAGGTGAGGGGAGCCCAAAGCCCTGGAGAGGACTTTTATCCCAACAGCAAAAGAGAGCAAACGCCCTGACAGCTCGGTGGAAAAAGGCCAGGTGTTGGGAGAAAGCAGTAGAGACCAGTCGGGGTGACTGCAGGTGTCCAGGTGAGAGATGACGTGGCCCAGGCTGGGGGGCCATGAGGATGGAGAATGGCTGCACATGGGACAGGGTCAGGAAGGGAACTGGTGGGACTGTGCTGGGGGAAGAGGGTGAAGGAGAAAGCATGGGCGGGAGATGCCGTGGGAGAACCTAGCCCCGTCTGTCCACCCACCACCCATGTCCATCTGTCCATCACCTACCCACCCATCCATCCATCTGCCCACCCCTGCCTGTCTGATCAACTGCTTGTCCATCTGTCTACCCATCTAGCCTCCTTCTGTCTAGCCACCCGCCCACCTATCTGTCCATCCGCCCAACCACCCATCAGTAAACTACTATCTGTCCACCCACTGGCATCCATCCCTGCACCCACCTTTCCATCCACCCACCACCCACCCATCTCCAGGAAGTCACCACTGCCTGGCCATTCATCCATCTGCTCACCTGTCCCCTCCTTCACCTGCTCAGGTGACTCACCTTATAGAAGAACCCGAGCCCAGTCCGGGGCTCTCCCTCTGAAGATGCCTCTTCTTCTAGGGAATCCTCAGCACCAGGGGGGCTCCCGTCTCCCTCGTCCTCAGCGGGGGGCTCTTCCAGGCTGCCCAGTGGGATCTCAATGAGACCGGGCCGGGCAGCAGGCTCGTCGGGAGGCGGCCCCTCCGCCAGGAGGATAGAGGATCGCGTCTGCACGGGCACCTGACTGGGTGAGAACTTGCGCAGGTGGGGGAGGCTGTCGACGTCGTGGGGTGGTGTGAGCACCCTTGTCAGGGGCGCCAGCCGCAGCTCCGCCGGCCGCGTGTGTTTGGGGCTGCGGGGTGCTGGGTTGGGCCCCGGCCCGGGGCTGCGCCGGGTGGCTGGGGTGCGCCGGACCGGGCTGGGGGATGCAGCTTTGGACCCTGTCGTGGGACCGGGGATGACCCACGCCGCGGGGGGCGGGGCAGGTCCAGGGGCCTCCGGCGGGGCCAGAAGCCTCTGCTGCTGGTCCGTGAGCCTCTGCATGTCCCGTTGCAGCGAGCTCAATGCAGCGCTCAGCTTGCTGACCGCCCGGTTGTACTCCCCCAGGCCCTCGGGGGGCACCGGGCCCAGCTCTGGCGAGAAGGTCACTGCCTTGGGCCGTGAGGACGGCTCACCACCCTGACCCTCGCCTGCTGGCCGCTCCCCACCAGGGACCAGGCCTGGCTCAGCCTCTGCCTCGGCCTCCCCGGCAGCCTCCCGTGGCTGCACCTGCAGGAAGGCACTTTTGCCCAGTCGTTGGCGGTGCTTGGCAAAGATGGCCTCGATCCGCCGCTTTTGAGCCTCTATAGCCCGGCGCTTTTCCTCCAGCCGGGCTCCCAGCTCACTCATCTCTGAGCTCAGGGCCTCCGGTGCTGCCAGAGTGGACGTGGGGGACCCCGCTCCGGCCTCAGCCTCGGCCTTCACCAGCTGCTTCTTGCGTTCAGCAAAGCTGGTCATCTTCACTTCGGTGTTGGTGGCTGCAGGGGACGAAGCCACCACCTTCGAGGACTCCTCAGACGGGGCCAGTGGTTTTGACACCTCCCCTGCCAAGCAGGGAGATGGTTTTGAGGGTGTCTCAGGGTGGGGGAAGTAGGCAGGTGCTTTGGCGAGTCCATCAGACTGTGTTTTTGAGGCCCCCTCGAGAGGGTAGGAGGAGGCCAGTGGTGGTTTGGGTGGCCCCTCGGGGGAGTGGAGGTAGAAGCTGCCATCGGCAGCCCCGTCTGGGAGCAGCCGGGGCTCGGCACTGTGGATGATCTGCAGGGCCTCCTCGATAGTAGGCAGGTCGCCAGGCTCCGGGGATGGCTGGGCAGGGGTCCGGGCTGGCACAGGACGTGGAGGCCCCAGACTGTCGGAACTGACAGAGCGGAGCAGGACGGGGTCTCCCATGACGACATCCACATCGCTGTCCAGGCCAAAGGGGGTGCTGAATGACACAGCCTGGGAGAGGGGACGGCTGGGCGGCCAGAGGGAGGGGTCAGCCCCTGGGACCAGCCTCGGCCCCAACCCGCCCCAGCCTGCTCCACCGCCAGCCCTGGCCCTGAGACGCACTTACCTGAGCTGACGGTTCCAGGCCTTGCCAAGGGCCTCCATGTGGGACAAGGACGGGGAGGACTTCAGGGAGCCTGGGGAGAGGCAATGAGTGGTCACTATGGGGTCACTGGGGATCCTGGGTGGGGATGGCCAGGGTCTGGGGGCAACCTCTGTTGAGTCAGTTAAGTCACTGATGGGTCATTATGTGGTCTGGTCAGACCAGAGGTTTCTAGAAATGGATACCTGCGGCCATTCAGTATCACTAAGGGGTCCTATGGAACCACTGGGGAAGTCATTCTTGGGGTCACCTTAGGAGTACCCAAGGGGGACCCAATGGAGGGCCACTGTGTGGGTCATGAGGAGACAATGGGGTAGTCTTTAGGTGGGGGAGTCACAGGAACAGCCACCCGCCCTTACCTGTGGATCCTCGGAGTGGGGACTGGGGGCCACCAGGTGACAGAAGCGGGTGACGGAAGTTGAAGACAGGAGAACTGCCAAGAAACATACTTCAGTCCCAGGACCCCTACTTCCTCCCTCTGCCCCTCCTAGGGGCAGACACTAGGGTGTCCCCCAGGCCCATCCCAGTGCCCAGCTAGGAGGAAGAGCCCAGTGCGGGGACCGTACCTGCCACCACTGCTGATCTGAGGTGGGGAGGCCTCAGTGCCCCGGGGGGAGGCGGCTGCAGCACAGAGAAGAGAGTCAGGCAGGACTTGGCCTCCCCACACCCACCCAGACCCCAGGCTGGGCCTCACCATGACCATCAGGCAAGTCCTTGGCCTGTACAAAGTCGGGCTTCAGCACCTCAAAGCACATGAACATCTCAGCCAACAGAACCACCAAGTTGACCTGGAGGCAGGAGGTGGAGTCAGCTGAAGGAACACACAGCCCTGGACACCTGCGTCAGCCCACTGTGCCCACAGATGGCCTTACCTTGAGGGGCGGTGGGACATAGAGCAAGTCCTCGAGGGACAGCGGACAGCCACTAGGAAGGCGGGAGGCACAGAAATCCTGCACCAGCTGGAGGTTGTAGAGGCTGTCCGCCACAGACATAGGGTCCTTGAGGCATACCTCTGTCAAGACAGGATACCTGGGTCCCCGGCTCTATGGGACTGAGCACGGGGACCCCAGGGAAGCCAAGGCCCAGAAGCCAACATCCGTGGAGGACCTCCTACGGCCTGGCTTTGTGCCAGGTGCCCTTCAAGAGGAGGATACTCTGATAGACCACTCCTCAGCTCTTTTTGTCTGCCTGGAATGCTAGTCCCCCAAAAACTCAACTCAAAAAGCTTTTCCTATACCGGCCTGTTAGCTCAGCTGGTTAGAGCTCAGTGTTATAACACAAGGTCAAGGGTTCAGATCCCCGCACCAGACAGCCACAAAAAAAAAAGAAAAAGAAAAAACGCTTTTCCTGACCAGCCATCACCCTTTGGGGCACTTAATATCCAAAAGGGACTTCTGGATAAACTTGGCATCTTCCTCCCTGTGAGGTCAGGAGTGTGTTTCTATTTGTTCTCGCTGGATCTATTTGGCCTAGCGCCCAAAATGGGGTCTGGCCCAAAGCCTGCCCTCGATACATGTTATCTACTGCAGGAATGAATTCTATGAAGCACGGAGAGGTCTAGACACTTGTGCGAGGTCACACAGCTAATGAGGGAAAAAGAGAGATGCAAACTGCCAATTCTGGAAGCTGCACTCATAACCGCTCATCCTACAAGTTGCACGAGCCTGGGGATGAGGACACAGGATGGACACCCAGCTCCCCAGGATGGGGTCTGGCCCAGGCCCATTCACTCACCCTCAAGTCGCAACAACTGGGGACAATAGCAGTGGATTGTGGCAGCCAGTGCGGCCCCACTGGCCAGGTCCTGGAGGTTAGTTACAGTTGGAAAGCAGGGGGCGCGTCGGGCCACAGCGCGGTCCTTGCGGTATCGGATCTGTGGATAGCAGCCAGGTCAGGTCAGTGGTCAGGCCAGCCCCCCAGGTCAGCAGTCATGCAGGCTGGGCGGGGAGACCTGGGGTTTCCGCCACGACGGGGCGGGAAGCCGGGGGCCCCAGAGCCAGAGTGGGGGGCCAGCCTGGAGCAGGGGAGGGGCAGCAGCGAGAGGCAGAGGAGGTGTCTGCGAGCAGCCAGGCCAGCGGCAGGGGCTGGGGACAGGGACTCCTGGGACCCTGGGGTGGGGGATACATTACCATGGGGGGTTTGCTCCCCGACTCCTTTAAACAGAAGGCAATTGCGTGCTGGGGGGAGAGGAGCAGCCGTCAGCAGGGCGGGAGGGGTGCTGACCTGCTAGGTCCCCAAACCCACCTCCGGGGGAGGGGGTGGTCCTGACCCTTGCCCTGAGCCCTGGCCATCCAGCTCCCTGACTGTGCTCTGGCCGGCTTTGGGGACCCCAGCACCTCCCAGCCCCGAGGGACCCCACAGAGCAGCTTCTCATGCAGGGAATCCTCCTCCCACAAAAGATCCAGGCCCCCAGCTCGAGGAGAGGGCGCAGAGAAAGCGAGTAGGCAGAAGAGGAACCCAGGCCCCAGGGTGGGAGGAGGAGTGAGCAAAGGTAGGGACCCCATCCAACCCAAAACCTCCCCGGGGTTGGGCATCAGAAAAAGAAAGAAAAAACAAAACAAAACTTCCCCCCACCTTCCCCTGTTTATCTGCTGCAGAAATGAATTCTATGAAGTGCAGAGAGGTTTAGACACTTGTACGAGGTCACACAGCTAGTTAGAGCTAGAGAGATTCAAACTTCAAGCTTCAGGGGTGGGCCTCATCCTCCTCAAAGCTGGGATTTTTCCTTGGGGAAGCTGGGGGGGTCTCAGTTAGGAAGGTTCTTCTATCTTCTTCTGGGTTTGAGAATCTTCCTCTTGGCTAGAGGGATCTCCTCCACGTGCCCTGCTCTCTGGGGTCAGGATCCGTGTGTCTGATGGGCTGGAGGTCTTCCCACCTTGGCTAAGGAGGACAGCTCAGGGGTCGCACCCTCGCAGTTAGTGGAGGGGGGAGGTTGCCTCTTGCTTAATGGGAGGAGAAGTCCATCCACCTTGTCAGTTCATGGAGAGGGATCTGCCCTCTCGGTTAATGGCCGAAGTTCCACCTTCCTCTTGGTTCACAGAGGGGTTCTCCCTGTCACCTAGGGCTGGGGTCCCACCTCCTTTGCTCACAGCTGGGGGGAGGAAGGAGGGCGCACACAGGCAGGCAGAAACGGGCACACAGAGACACAGAGCAACAAGCGGGACAGGCAGACAGGACGGACAGACGGCCCCACTTACAGGAACCAGCTTCCAGTACCAGCGTGTGGGGCACTAACGCCAGAGAGGCAGAAAGTACAGCAGCAGGAGCCGGCGCAGGGAGACGGGGGAGAGAGGGAAAGAGAGAGAGAGAGAGAGAGAGAGAGAGAGAAACAGAGAGAGAAAGAGAGAGTGTCACCTCCAGCCCTGCCACCTCAGGAGTGGCTTTGAGGCACAGCTCCACCCTGCCCACCCAGCCCTCCGAGCCCCTGTCCTTCCGTCTGTCTGTGCATCGCCCTAGCCTCACCGAGGGCTGTGCTGGGGCTGTCCCATCTGTAGGGGCTGCAGGAGATGCTCGCTGGGCTGCTTCCTGCTCGGTCTTTTCTTGCAGCCGTCGGACGGTCTGGGAAGCAGGGAGAGGTCAATGCTCTGGTCACTGAACTATGCTGGTCCCCACCCCAGCTTGGCTCAACCCCACCTACCGTGTCCACCCAGAAAAGGAGCTTGTGTTCTAGGCTGGTCAGGGCCATGGGACCCGGCAGTGTCTTTGTCCACTCGAAGGCGAAGGCAACCATAAGGGCGTCAATGACAGCTAGGTGGGCTCCCTGTGGGGACAAGAGCTGGAGGGTGAAGCCAGAGTTCGAGGTGGAGGCTCCCCAATGCCCCTGGAGTAGGAAGGGTTTGGGGGGGCTTAGGGCGGGGCCAGAGGTTAGTGGGTGGGGCCTTGAGGGAAGGAACCAGGACAGGGGTCCTGTAAGAGCCACACACAGGATAAGCTGGGCTTTGAGGTCATATACTAGGCCTTAGGATAGGGTGGGCCACGCACACAAGTCCTCAACGGGCAGAGTAGCTCTTTTGGGGGGGAGCCAGGCCTGGAGGGAGGAGCTAGGTCCGGTGGGTGGAGCTTGAGGGGAGTGGCCAGATCTGATTAGTGGAGCTTGAGGGGAGTGGCCATATCTGGTGGGTGGAGCTTGAGGGGAGGAAACCAGGCCTAGTGGGAGGGGCTTAAGGGGAAGAGTCGGGCTGGTGGGCGGGGCCTACCATGAGAATGGGCTGGTGCCTCAGGTCGGCCTCCCGCACCGGGCGCTCGGGCAGCGCGGGCACCGTGCCCCTCCGCGCCAGCAAGGCCAGCAGCGCAGCGGGGTTGGGGGGTGTCTCGAGCTGCGGCAGCGCCTGGCGCCAGGCCCGGCAGTAGAGCTCGGCCGAGAGCAGCAGCCGCGTCACCGGGGGTTTCACGTGCTCCTGAGCGTACTGGTCTGTATAGAAGGGTTCCCACAGCTCCGGAGGCACGTGCTCTGTGGGGGCGTGGAGGGACACGGCAGGTCAGGGCCACCAAGTACACATCACACATGCACACACACAATCACACGGCGTGGACTAGGGAGGATGGCACTGGGAAGGGAGAGAAGAGATCTGTGCAGATTCGTGCAGGTGTGCAGGACTTTGCCAGGGGAAGGGGTGACCGTGTTCCAGGCAGAGGGGAGTGCAGATGCAAAGACCAGGAGGTGGGGGAGAGCACAGTGCCTCAGGAAGATGGCGGGCTCTTAGACCGGAGAGGAGGCGCAGAAGGCTGGCTGGACGGGTCTTTTAGGCCCCAAGGGAAGATAATCACAATGACAATAACCTTCCTGTGCTCCCGGGGTGTGAGCTTTCATTTAAGCCTTACATCAGCCCTAGGAAGCAGCCAGGGCGCAACTGGTAACTCCACTTTACAGATGAGGCACAGACAAGGAAAGTAACCTGCCCAAGGCTGCACAGCTCTTCAACGCCAGGACTGGGGTTCAAACCCATCCGTTAAGCGAACTACACCCTCTCTTAGCTTGGAGGCTGGGGTGGGATGGGCTGTGAGGACGCGGTCGGGGTCTGGCTGGAAGGGCACAGAATGGGGGAGGTGTGAAGGCTGCAGCCACTTAGAAGGAGTTGAGTGATCTGAACTTGATGACTGAAGGCAGAGGAGGAGGAGGGAGGGGAGGCACTGGGGACAGAGGGGGAGTGACTGAAATGGGGGTACAGGAGGGGCAGCAGGTGAGGGGGCCTTGGGGACATCCTCAAGGCAGAGGATATGAAAGACCAGGGCTTAGGGGAGCGGTGAGGTCATGTCATAGAGGCAGCCATGAGAACCCTAAATAAGATGGGCAGGGTGGGAAGAGGAGGCATGAGGGCAGAGCCCCAAGTAGGATCCGAGGATGAAGAGGAGAAAGCCAGGGAGGATGGGGAGGAAGTGACTGAGGTCGACGCAGGAGGGGGGAGACCTGCTCCAACTCTTGTTCCAATCAGCCCCGCTGTTTTTATAATGAGGTTCTCTGTGTTTGAAAGACCAGAGTGGGGGTTTCTAGTGCTTTAAAACATATTTGATTTTTGTTTTTTTCAAAACACTTTGAACATAACACATCAGACCTTTCCCAGGTGTCCCTCTTCACAGCCAGGCTCCTGAGAGACCCTGGCCCATGAGGACCCCAGCACCCTTGCCTTCTGTCCTTTCCTGCCCCCGCTCCTTTCCCACCCCCTAAAACCACACCTGACCTTCCCACTTTGTGCCTTCTCCCTGCTCCTCTCATCTCAGCTCTTTGAAAGAAGAGAAAGCTCCAGGCTCCCTTCCCCCACATCCCGCCCCTGCCTCAACCTCCCTGTCCTGGCTTCTGCCTCCCTTGCTCCCAGCCTCCCCAAGGCCAGCAGCAGCCGTCCAACACACATCTGCGGGCACATATCTCTCCTGGGCTCTCTGCCCAGCACCTCCTTCTTGCAGAAATCTTCCTCCCCCTGGTGTCTCTTTGTAAATGGGTATGTCCCCCACCCCGTGACAGCTTCCATGGCCATCTGAGGATTGCCACCTGCTGCAGCCCAGGCTGTGTGTCCCACTGTCCCCTGGGCATCTCCCACAACCCTCAACATCTTGCTCTAAACCTGCTCCCATGAGAAATCACCATCCCCTCCTTTACCACCACCACACACCAACCCATCAATCCTCTGGTTTCAACCTCCTGACATCTCCCAAATCCAAGCCCCTGCTGGTGACTAGGCCCTGGGCACATCCTGCTCCTATCAGCAAAATTA
Organism: Galeopterus variegatus; assembly: GCF_000696425.1. Lineage (NCBI taxonomy): Eukaryota > Metazoa > Chordata > Mammalia > Dermoptera > Cynocephalidae > Galeopterus > Galeopterus variegatus. The sequence continues at coordinate 92,744 of NW_007728244.1, forward strand.
AACAAGTGTCTTTCCTGCAGGACTTCTCAGGGCCTTCAAGATGAACACGTGAGCTGGGACTAGTGATCACTAATGTTTACCAAGCACTTATCCTATACTGGTTTCCTCCACCATGGCACTATTGGCATTTGGGGCTGGATAATTCTTTGTTGGGGAGAATGCTGTCCTGTATATCATAAGATGTTTAGCAAAATCCCTGGTTTCTACCCACTACATGCCAGTAGCCCCTTCCTCCCTTCCTCTGGAAAAAGTGTTTCCAGACACTGCCAAATGTCTCTTAAAATCATTACCATTTGAGAACCACTGCCTTATACTATAAAATGTTTACTGAGCATTTATTTACTGCAGAGCAGTGCTAGCTAATAAAAATATAATGTGAGCCCCATATGTAGTTTTAAGTTTTCTAGTAGCCACATTTAAAAAGTAAAAACAAGCAACATTAATTGACTAATATATTTTCTTTTCTTCTTTTTTGGTGGCTGGACGGTAGGAGGATCTGAACCCTTGACCTTGGCATTACAAGGGAGCACTCTAACCAATTGAGCAACCGGCCTTTCTATGAACTTTTGGAAGTACCCTCCTACATCCAAAATAGTATCATTTCAGTGTGTAATCAATATAAAAACATTATCGAGATATTTCACATTCTTTTTTTTTTTTTTAACCAAGTCTTTGGAATCCAATGTATATGTTACATTTACAGCACTTCTTGTCTCAGACCAGCCAAATGTGGCTACTGCCTACCGTACTGGACAGCACAGCTCTACAGCAAAGCTAGCAGTTATTTATGCCATGACTTTCTTAGCATTCGCTCATTGAATTCTTTATTTTTTTTTTGTCTTTTTCCATGTCCGGCAATGGATCACAACCCTCAGTGTCGCCCCCGTACCGGACCGGGACCGGCAACGGTATCGCAACCCTTGGTGTTGCCCCCGTGCCTCGCTCAGCCAGTGAGCGGGAACTGGTCTGTATGTGGGATCCGAACCCTCAGCGGGAGCGCCTCCGCGCTTCCCAAGCAGCGCACTAGCGCAGTGCGCCACCGGGCCAGCCCCGCTCATTGAATTCTTACAATGCTTATTCTATACCCATTGTACGGATGAGAAAACCAAGGCCCAGAGAGCTGAGATAACGTGCCCAAGATCACACAGCTAGTAAATGGCAGAGCCAACATGAGCCCAGTTTCCCTCACACATCACACGGCTGTTCTGAAGGCATAAAGAACTGCATGCAGTGTTTCCCAAACTCACTTAACATGGAACCCTTTCTTACATCTGGGCTGTCTCTGCTGAGCCCACCCGCCGGCATTCCTGCAAGGCCTCTTCACACCTGTGCCTTGGGGCCACAAAAACTACCTCTTCCCCCGGCCTCTAGTCCCACTGGGCAACTGCATCCTTGATCTTCTCAGTCTTCAAACACCTTCCATGGCTCCCCAGTGCCCTTGGATTCCCGCCCACAGCCTGAGAGGCCCTCGTCTGTCTCACCAGCCCCTCTCATCCCCCACCTCCCCCAGCCACTACTGGGACTTGCATATTGTTCCCTGAGAATTCCCAGTTGGTCCACACCCCACGCCTTTGCATGCAGGGTCTCCTCCCCATGGCAAACTCCTACGCATCCTTCAAGGCTCAAGCTCTTCCTCCTCTGGAGGATTCCAGGGATTTCCTCCCCCAGGCCTGGCTGCTTGCCACCATATCACAGACCTTATCACTCTAAGCAGTGACGATCTGGTTTCACGCCCATCTCTCTCTCTCCCCTACCTATTCCCTGTCCTCCCCTCCACATCCTGAGTGCCCAGCACCAGCCTGACCTGACTGTCATCAGTAAAGAGTTCCAGAGTTCATGAATCTAGCAGAGCTCTGCTTCCCACATCCTTCAGACCCCTCTGTTTAGGGGAGGCAGGCGCAGGACAGATTGGATTTGACCCTCTGGATCAGTGAGAACAGAACTGTGTGACTTCATCAGGATCTTAGCAACACCCCTTTGGGGGACTTGGCTTTCTTTTCTGCAAAATGGGATAATAATTTCTGCTCCATCTGCTGGATAGAGGACAATGAGTAATATGAATAGTATTAATAAAAATGCCACCACCAATCACACCAGCGCCCACAGCGAGCATCCTTTAGCGGGTACAATGTGCCAGACGCCGTGCAAAGAATTCTGTGGTTACTATCTCTTTTGCACCTCCCAGCAACCTTGCAAAGAAGGCCTGGGGTCTCACTCACTGCCTGGGCACCATGATAAGTGCCCTGCCCTGGCACATGGTGAGTGCCTCACAAACACTGCGAAATAGGTTAATACGTGATTGAATGCCTTCGTTACAGGGGGGGACATGGAAACTCTGAGAATTGGGATAATTCGTCCACGTGCTCAAATTCAAGTCTGACTCTGGAAGTTGAGCTCTCTATGGCCTCATAACCTTGGATGTGAGGGGCTGGGGCAGTCCTGGGTCCCAAGCTCCAACCTCTTTCTTCCTCAAGCAAATCCCTGGGAGTGGGTAGGCCTCAAAATGAGACATGCATGGAAGGGTGCAGGAAGAGAGCCTGCGAGAGAGAAAGGGACAGGCTCAGGCAGAAGTAGGAGACGGACAGCTGTCACCAAGACCCACACCCAGAACAGGTTGATCTGGGAAGGCCACTGAGAGGGGGGATGGGCTGTGCCGAGCTGGTGCCAAGACCAGTGGGCAGGACCAGTGGGAAGGCAGGGCATCCCCCCACGGCTCCTGGGAAGGTCCAGACCTTAATTAACCCCTGTGTTCCCTCAAGGCCAGGCCCTGGCTCCCAGCTCTGGCCTGGGGCGGTGGAGCAGCCCCAAGCACAGACCGAGCGTGCCCAGGGCCTCTGATCCTGGGGACCCACTGGCATCTTCCCCATAGGGGTGGCCCGAGTAATTCAGACATGTGGGCCTGGGGGAGGAAATAGGCGAGCAGAGGATCTGCCTTGATGGGAGCAGGCTCTGCAGCGGGGCCCCTGCCCTGGGCGCTCCCGGACAAGCCGTTTCCCCTCTGCTGGGCTCGCCTGCCTCCTCGGTTACATGGGGCAATAAGTCACAGCTGCCAGCCTCTCTGGCCGGGCCGCAGAGGCGAAAGCGGGGTTGCCAGAGCACTTGGGTCGCCGCCCGCAGTGCCGGCAGGGCCGACGCGGGGTGTGTGTCCGGGCCCGGCGTGCGTGCGGGGGTGCCGACCCGAGCGTTTAAGGCCTCGCGACGAAGCCGGGGTCGGGGGCGAGCAGGAGGGGGGCGGGGGTCCTCGCGGGCGCGTGCTGGATGGGCAAAGGGCAGGAGGGCGTGCAAGCCCCGGGCCCAGGGAGGCGGGAACCGGAGGCCCGCAGACCCCGCCTCGCTCACCTGGGGACCCGGACGCCGGGGTCCCCTCGCGGAGCGCGGCCGCCGGCCCCACCCCCACCGCGTTCCCGCG
>NW_007728244.1:96642-100526 GCF_000696425.1 Galeopterus variegatus
GGGCGGAGTCCAGGTGCGTCCCGCCCCCGGGCCCGGACCAGGACCAGGACCCCGGCAGGTCCCCTCGCCTCGCCCGGCCCCAGCCTCGGGGTGCCTTGGGCAGGGCGGGCCCGGACTGCGGTGATGGGGGAGGGAGGCTGCGGAGGAGTGTGTGTGTGCGTGTGTGCGTGTGTGCGTGTGTGTGCGTGTGTGTGCGAGTGTGCGTGTGCGTGTGTGTGCCTGTGTGTGTGTGTGCGAGTGTACGTGTGTGTGCCTGTGAGTGTGCGCGCGTGTGTGCGAGTGTGCGTGTGCGCGCGCGTGTGTGTGCGAGTGCGTGTGTGCCTTGTGAGTGTGCGCGTGTGCATGTGAGAATGTGTGCGCGTGTGTGTGCGTGTGCGAGTGTGCGTACGGGTGCGCGCGCGTGTGCGCGTGAGTGTGTGCGTGTGCACGTGTGAGAGTGTGTGCGCGCGAGTGTGTGTGCGTGTGAGTGTGTGAGTGCGCTTGTGTGCGTGTGCGCGTGTGAGTGTGTGCGCGAGTGTGTGTGCGTGTGAGTGAGTGCGCGTGTGCGTTTGCGCACGCGCCTTGTGCACTGGACAGGATCAAGGACCCTGGGGGGATGTGTGTGCCCAGGGGTCTACCCTTAGGGGAACGAGGACCTGCGCGGGCGCAGGCAGTAAGCAGTAGGCAGCGTGCGCAAGCAGTAGGCAGCGTGCGCGTGTGTGCACCTGTTTCTGATTGTGTTTGTGAAGTCACAAGAATGCGTATCTGTGTGCATCTCTGAATGTATTTGGGTGGTGACCGAGTATATGGGAGAGTGTCTGCGTGTGCGTATCTGGGCGTGAATGTGACTGTGTGTGCAGAAATGCGTGTGTCCGTGTTTTGAACATGTGTTGTGTGTGCAAGAACCTGTGGTATGTAGGCATCTGTATCCTGAGGATAGAAGGGATGAGTGTGAGTTTCTGTTTAGTGAGTGTGTATGAATGTATTTGTGTACATTTGAACGTATCTGTGTGTTGTACAAAGGTGTGGTTGATGTCTGTCAATGCTGGACGATGGGAAAGAAATTGAGAGTGTGTGTATTTATGCAGGAGTGTGGCTACCTGTGTCCATGAGTGTGTTTGTATGGCTGTTGTGGGTATAGGAGGACACTTCAAGAAGTTCATGGAACTTTTTTGTTTGTTTGTATTTGTGCCTGGCCAGTACCTGCATCCGAACCCTTGACCTTGGTGTCACAACCCAGGTGCTCCAACGGATCTAATCGGCTAGCCCTATCTTCCAATCCTATTTTTCCATGAACTTCTTGAAATAACTTCATATTTGCAAATGTCTGTGTGTGTATTTGTGGTTTCTGCAGTATTCGTTGGGGGAGGGTTCTGACTGTGTGTAGGTGAGGATGTATTTGTGTCTAAGTGCATTTGTACATGCATATGGGAATGTGGTTGTGTGCATGTGGGTATGCACACGTGAGGATTCTGAATGTATTTTTGTGCATATATGTGTGTTTACATACGAGTTTAACTGTGTGTGTTGAATATATGGTGTGAGTCTGAGTATGACAGGATTAGTAAACCATTGAAGTGTGGATAACTGTACCAGAATTCCTATTTCTTTTTTGGTTGGGGTGGGGAGGCAGCTGGCCAGTATGGGGATCCGAACCTGTGACCTTAGCGTTACCAGCACCACGTTCTCCGGAGTGAGCTAACTGGCCAGCCCAAGAATTCCTGTTTCTAAAAGTATTCGTGAGAGTACAAGTGTGCATATTTATCTAAAAATTGCATATGATTGCAGTGCTCATATTTGTTGTTGAATGAATGTTTACCAAATTGTAAATATTGGAGGGATACATACAATCTGAACTGCCAAAAAATTAAAAAATAAATAAAATAATAAAAATTGCATATGTATGTAAGTTAACGTATTTGTGAGTGGTTTGAATCTGATTGTGTATGTCAGCATGAAGGTATGTGTGTACGAATGTGTTATGAGTACAGATACTTGTGTACGTGAGTGCCGTTGTGTGAGTGTTACTGGGTATATTTGTAAATGACTGAGCCCCTATTTGCGGATATTTCTTGAATATTTGTGTGTGTTCCATTGTATTTTTGTATCAAAACATCTGATACGTGCCTCTTAGCAGTGTGTAATCACGAAGCCCAAGTGTCTGTGTTTGTGTGTTTGGTCCTTCCAGGTCTGTATGCCCAGGTGTGTATATCTGGGTGTTGCTGTGTGTATAATAAGTGTACGCATGTGTATGGGTGTGTATGTTATCTTTTTATCTCTCACTTGCTGGGTGTATTTGTGTGCATGAAGCTGACATCTCTATCTGTGTGAATTTGTCGATATTTGCATGGGACCGTGTGTGAGCACTGACATCCACAAGGTCCCAAGGTGCATGTGTGTGTATCTGTTTTCTGAATGTAAGCTGAGTATCTCAACGAATCTCTTTATGTGTGAGTGCATTCGTGGGTGGCTCTACGTACCTGGATATGAGTATATGACTGTGGTTGTGTGCGTGTAGGTATGTATGTGTGAGCAATTGTGTTTTGAATGAATTTGTGGGTGTATTTATATGCATCAAGATACATGTGTGTGTCATGTGACTGAGGCTGGGTGGGTGAATTCTCTCTAAAGGAATGTAAGTGTGAGTCTGTGCATTTACAGCTACAGAGGGGGTTTCAATCTACACACCCCCAAATTATCTTTGATTATATATATTTGTGGGGTACAGAGTTGACTATCAGTATTTGTGTACAGTATGTGATGATCAAATCAATATTATTAGCATGTTCATCATTACAATTTGTAATTATTTTTGAATTATCTTTGATTATATATATTTGTGGGGTACAGAGTTGACTATCAGTATTTGTGTACAGTATGTGATGATCAAATCAATATTATTAGCATGTTCATCATTACAATTCGTAATTGTTCTTTGTGTCCCTTACCCAATTACTCCCTAACCCCCCTCCCCAGTGTTTTCTTGACTATACAAAATGCTACAAGATGAAAAGTCACTATAGCATACAGGTCCCTGAGACCCCCAACTCCAGATAGTGACCCCCGAGTCAGCCCTTTGTTGAAATTCCTGGGTCCCCCAGACGTATGTTGTTTGCATGTGTTTGGGGCGTGGGTCTCATGGTCCAGAGCGTGTGACCAGGAAAGGGGGTGGGTGTGCCAGAGGGAGGGGCGCTGGGGCGTGGGCTCTCCTGTCTGGATGTGCCTGTGCAGGAGAGGGTGTGGGCACACAAAGGGGCCAGTGTATATGTGTTTGCGCACACGTGCGGGTGTGTACCATGCGTGTGCCCGGGCTCCTGTCCCAGTCCCCTTGAAGGACCTAAATAAGATCCTTTCCCCACTGAGCCTCAGTTTCCCATCTGCAGCACTGCAGGGTATCTGGGGCTCCTGGCATGGGGAGATGTCACTGGCAGAAAAGGGTGTGCCTGTCATGCCCCCCTCCTTCTGTGAGCGTGGCATGTCCTGCTGGCTCACACACATGTTTGCTTTTCCTAGGAAGGTTCCCATGACCTCTCGGGACCCCAAGGGTACCTGCTACTGTCTTTCCCCTGGGATGTGTAGTGAATACGCAGGCACAGGCTTCCTGCCCTGGCTGGGGGCTACGGGCCCTCTCCCATCCTGGGCTGGGAGGGGTGAAGGGGTATCTGGAGGTGTTGGAGCAGGAGCTGGGAGCAGTGCCCCCGCCCTGGGTGCCAGGGGCCTGCTAGGACCCAGCCCCCACACTGGGCGGACTGGAACGCCTGGCTGGGCTAGACCGCCCCACCCACACACAGCCGCTGGAACGAAGTCCCACCTGCCCCTGGGGGCCTCTTCCTGCGGCCCAAGCAGCCTCAGACACACTGGCTCCCCTGTGTGCATGGGGTGGCCCCCTCCCCGCACCACCCCCT
>NW_007728244.1:100733-113655 GCF_000696425.1 Galeopterus variegatus
CCCCCTCCTCCCGCCTCCTCCCTCACCTGGAGCCACCTGGGGACTCTCACGCCTGCTCACTCGTTAGACAGGCCCTGGGTATTAAGCTGGAGGTGGAGATGACTTAGAGGGATTGTAGGTCAGGGGTTCAGGATCAGGTATGGGGGAGTGGAGGAATCCCCATAAAATCATCTGCAAAATTCTGCCTGTGTGTGCGCTTCGAGGATCGCACTAACAGGTAACGATGTTCGGGCATGTTACACACCCAGCACCACCTCGTTGGATCCTCGCAACAACCCTAGCATGAGTATCACACCCTTTTTACAGATGGGAAAATTGAGACTGAGAGCCCCAAAGTAACACCGGGAGGAGAATGGAAAGAGGCTTTGAGCCCAAGTCAGCCGGATCTCAGGTCCACCGGCTGACCCACTGTGTTGTCCTCTCGTTCTTTTTCCTCTTTTTTCTTTGTTTTTTTGGTAGTTGGCTGGTAAGGGGATCCAAATGCCCTTTCCTTGTAAGGCTGGCTCTACCTTCTCTAAACATCTACAACCCAGCTGGGTGAGGCCTGAAGTTGGGGGGATCTCAGAGCAGGGGAATGTTGGGGTTTCCCCTCCATACCTCCAGCCCAAAGTGAGCTATCGTGATGGGATTTGGGCAGGGCCCCTGCTTTGCTCTTCCACACCCGTGCAGTGTGCTATGGTGGCCCCTGAAGCATGGCCTCATTGGAGGGAGTTCGTTATCAGCCACCCCTAAGGAGCTCAGGAACACATGTCTGAAATATTTCAAATTAATTTTTAAGAACAATATTGTGCCTACCCATGGCCATCCCTAGTCTTGTGACACTTGCATTTAGAGGCAATGAACAAAGGAACAAATATGTGAAAGAGAGTGTTTCGGCTACGGATAAAAATAATGGGGTGGTGATAAAACAAAGTGAGGGTCTTGTAACACCAAGGACAAGGGTTCAGTTCCTCGCACCGGCCAGCCTGCAAAAACAAACAAAAAAATTAAACAAAAAACAAAGGGAGCTGGAGACAGCTCAAGGGGGCCACATGAGCTAGGGCAGTGGGGGGGATGAAAACTGGAGGGGGGGGCAGAGCCACACGGGCGAAGGCTCTCGGGCAGGAGCAAACTGTGGCGTCCAGGAAAGTCACCAAAGCAGGAGTGTAGCGAGGAGCACAGGAGATGCTGGACGGTCTCTGGGAGCTTCCCAAACTCTCTCTGGCGAAAGACCACTTTTTTTTTCAAATCTGTAAAATGCAATATAAATGAAGTTCTAAGAAAATAAAATTTAAGGGGCCGAGCCCGTGGCGCACTCGGGAGAGTGCAGCACTGGGAGCGCAGCATCACTCCCGCCGCGGGTTCGGATCCTATATAGGGAGGACCAGTGCTCTCACAGCGCTCACTGGCTGGGTGCGGTGCGGCCGGTCTCAAAAAGGACAAAAAAAAAAAGAAAAGAAAAAAAAAGAAAAAGAAAAGAAAATTTAAGGACATGCATAGCGCAAGAAAGAAAGTACAACCATCAAATCAACAACAACGAAAAAACACAGTGATGGGGGGATGTCAAAGGGACACAGTAGCCAACTGAAATAGCCAGTGGCTGAAGCTAGAGCAATCTGAACCACAAAATAAATAAAGGAGTTTTGGATTATAATCCAAAGTATAAAATAAATGTCTGGCTGGCCACTTAGTTCAACTGGTTAGAGCACAGTGTTGTAACACCATGGTCAAGGGTTTGGATCCCCATACCAGCCAGTAGAAAAAATAAATAAATAAGTAAATACATATCTGTGAGTCCATACTGATGTGAATAAGTGATTGAATAAGTTAACATATAGGGAACAAGAGACCAATCTCCTGTTCAGGAAAATTCCAAATAATTCACGTAGATACTCAGCCCTCCAGGACGGAGGACATAATTCCCCACTCCTTAGATGTGGGCTGCTGGTAGTGACTTCCTTCCAAAGGGTACAGTATGGAAAGAATTTAAAAAAAAAAAAAAAGAAAAGAAAGAAAGAAAGAAAATCAAAGAAAGAAAAAATTTAAAAAGAAAAAGATTGGGCCGGCCCGGTGGCGCACTAGAGAGTGTGCCACTTGGGAGTGCGGCGGCACTCCCGCCGAGGGTTCGGATCCCATGTGGAGACCGGTTCCCGCTCACTGGCTGAGCGCGGTGCGGGTGCAACACTGAGGGTTGTGATCCCGTTGCTGGTCCCCGGTACGGGCGCGACACCGAGGGTTGCGATCCCATTACCAGTCAGTAAAAAAGACAAAAAGGAATAAAAAAAGAAAAAGATCAATTTTACAGCGGAGAAACCCGATCTCCAAAGAAACACAATTCTTCGGCAGATGATTAAGGTCAGTGTCAATATGTTGATAGTATGTACTCTTGGTAGGTGTAATGGAAATAGCACTTCGCCTCTGTGGTCTTCCTCCCCAGAACCCATAATCCCAGTGGAACCATGAGAAAGAGATCAGAAAAATTCCGGTAAAGAGGCATTCTACAATCTTCCTGACCAGCCCCCCTCTAAATGTCAAGGGCTTCAAAAGAAAGGAAAGAAAGTCTGAGAAACTGTCCCAGTCAAGAGGAATCTAAAGAGATGTGATGACTAAATGTCATATGGGATCCTGGACAGAAAGAGGTATTAGGGGAAAGTGGAAAAAATCTGAATAAAGTACAGGCTTTAGCTAATAATGATCTATCACGATTGGTTAATTAATTGTAACAAATGTATCATGCTAGTGTAAAATGTTAATAATGGGGGAAACAATGTATGTGTGTTGCAGAGGAGAGAGTATATGAGAACTCTCTACGATCTGCTCAATTTTTCTGTAAATTTAAAACTGTTGTTTTAAAAAAAGTCTATTAACAAAAGGAAGAATTTAAGGGCTGTCCAGTTAGCTCGGTTGGTAGGAGTGGTTAGAGAATGGTATTATAACACCAAGGTCAAGGGTTCGGATCCCATGGGTAGTTCTCGGTTTGGGATGAGACGACAAATAGTGCCAGTTTGGGGTCTCTCAACCTCAGCGTTATTGATATTTGAGGACAGATAATTCTGGGCTGTGAGGGCCATCCTGTGCGTTGTACAAAGTTTAGCAGCGTGCTTTGCCTCTACCAACTAGATGCAAGGACCAGCTTCCTTCAGTTGTTCCAACGAAAAATGTCTCCAGACATTGACAAATGTCCCTCAGTGGGCTGAATCACTGTCCCCTTAAGAACCATGCACCCATGTAGGAGACAAAGCCAAATCTGGTCCAGAAAGACCTGTGAGCTTCAGGGTGGCCTCCAAGACAATCCTACTAGTGCCAGGTGGACCACAGAAGCTCCACTAAGGAGGCCAGTCCCAGGGTGTGGCTTTGGGGCTGGGGAGAATGTGTGGATCCAGAACGTGTTTAGAAGATAGAAGTGACAGGCCTTTCTGACTGATGGGGGCAGGAGGCAGGGAGAGGAAGGGAGGAGCTTTGGAAGAGGCCCAGATCTCTGTCTTTCACAACTGGGTAGATAGTGATGCCATGTGTTGAGATGAAGACACGAGATGAAGGACCAGGTTGGGTGAGGATCATGAGTTTCGTCTCGGACAGGTTGAGTTTCAGATCCCTGAGGGCCATCACGGAGGCCAGCAGTTTGTCATCGTTTACACATTGTGATGAGTGCAGTCCCAGATGCCTCTACAAATGCACAAGATCCCCAAAGGGGCAACTTCGTCCCTTTTCCTCTCTCTGATGCAAAAACACAATGGAACTTGGAAGTGACCAGAATGTCCTTCCGTGGTGAATGGATAAAAAATGGTGCATCCAGACAGTGGAATATTATTCAGCCTTACAAAGAAATGAGCTTTCAGGCCAGCCCGTGGCTCACTCGGTAGAGTGTCGTGCTCATAACACCAAGGCCACGGGTTCGGATCCTATATAGGGATGGCCGGTTTGCTCACTGGCTGAGCGTGGTGCTGACAACACCAAGCCAAGGGTTGAGATCCCCTTACCGGTCATCTTTTTAAAAAAAAAAAAATAACTAAGAGTTCTTATTTTGGGGCCGGCCCGTGGCTCACTCGGTAGAGTGCGGTGCTGATAACACCAAGGCCACGGGTTCGGATCCTATATAGGGATGGCCGGTTTGCTCACTGGCTGAGCGTGGTGCTGACAACACCAAGCCAAGGGTTGAGATCCCCTTACCGGTCATCTTTATAAAAAAAAAAAGAAAAAAAAAGAAATGAGCTTTCAAACCATGAAAAAACACAGAGGTTCCTTAAATGCATATTGCCAAGTGAAAGAAGCCGCACCAAAAAGGCTACATACTGTACGATTTCAACTCTATGACGTTCTGCAAAAGACAAATGATGGAGACAGTAAAAGTATCAGCGTCTGCCAAGAATTAGGAGAGAGGGAGGGTGAACACGTGGGGCACAGGGGACTTTCAGGGCAGTGAAACGACTCTGTGTGATACTTTAATGGTGGACACGTCACTATATACTAGTCCAAACCCACAGAACAGTCAACACCCAGAGTGAACCCTAACGTACACCGTGGACTCTCGGCGACAATGATGTGTCGAGGGAGGGTCATTGACTGTGACAAATTGTGGTGCGGGATGTTGATAGTGGGAACAGCAAGGTGCACGGGAACTCTCTGTTCCTTTTTATTTATTTATTTATTTTAACTTTCTATACTTTATGCTCAGTTTTGCTGTGAACCTAAATCTGCTCTAAAAAGTAAGGTCAATTACAAACACACACCCATACAATTTGGGACACATGAACACTAAATAAATATCTACAAATACATTTTCAGACATTGACAATATACCCTAATTTACCCACATACTCGCACTCATTAACACACACACGCATGAAGGCACATACGCAGTATTCGTGCAGGTCAAGGGAGAGAGATGATCTCCAGTGTGCCCTCTGGCACTCACATGTCCTCGATGGGAAGGAGTTTTCTGTCCACTCCATCCCTTTCTTCTCCCTCCCTCTGGGAGGAGGAGGCCTTTGGCCAGTGACTTAGCAGGTATGAAAAATGAAGACCAAGGTGATTGTGGGGGAAGGAGAAGGGGCAAGAAGAACAGAGAGAAAAGGGCTCTGGCCATTCTCCCACTGTTGGTGAGGACTGTGGGGACCCGACACAAACGAATGCTCTGTACTGTCCTCTGAACTCACCGTGGTGCCCACTGGCCCTTCCCAGCCATGCAGACTCAGCCAAGGGCTATGCAGGAAAAAGCAAGTCACATGCAGACCTCGGGCTTCTGTGATGCCCTGGTCTGTGAAGACCCCATGGCTCGGGAGCCTCTGCACGCTGCAGGTCTGGACTTCTGAGTCATGGTCCAGGCCAGGGATCTAGGTACGAGAGCTGAAGAAACCGAAATCTCAGGGAACAGGAGACAGGGCTGAGGACAGAGCCCTGGGAAACCCTAGCAAGGGGGATGGATGAGAAAGAGGAGTGCCTGGGCTTCCAAAGAGGTGGGAGAAAAAACAAAGGGGGAGCAAGGACTTCAGGAAGGTGGGAGTGGTCACCAGTGTCCTGGCCTGCCTGATAGGTGCCTGAGATAAGAAGTGAGCGGTCATTGGGCCGGCCCAGTGGCTCACTCGGGAGAGTGCGGTGCTGATAACACCAAGGCCCCGGGTTCGGATCCCATATAGGGATGGCCGGTTCGCTCACTGGCTGGGCGTGGTGCTGACAACACCAAGTCAAGGGTTAAGATCCCCTTACCGGTCATCTTTTTAAAAAAAAAAAAAAAAAAAAAAAGAAGTGAGCGGTCACATTAGATACAGGGACGCGGCATTCAACAGTGACCTTGGAGAAAGGAGTCTCAATGGTATGTGTGTGGGAGGTACAGGGAGGGAGGCAGATTAAGAAGTCAGTGAAGGGCTGGCTGGTTAGCGCAGTTGGTCAGAGCACAGCCTTCCTTGTAACACCAAGGTCAAGGGTTTGGATCCCCATACCAGCCAGCTGCAAAAAAAAAAAAAAAAAAAAAAAAAATAGGTCCATGAGATGAGAGAGAGTAGAAATTTGACCTGAAATCTGGCCTCCTAAACCTCTCTGCATTTTTGCCATCTTCATCCCATCTCCCCACCTTCTGGGTCCTCCCTCTGTGCTCCTGCCCACCTCCTAGCTCTACCCCAAACTCAATCCCTGCTGTAGAGTTGTAGACCGTTAGAGAGAAACAGAACCTTCAACATCAGCTGGTCCTAACTTTTACCCAGAGCTCAGAGAATCCAGCCTGTCCTTGGTTCTTTCCATGAACAGGGAGCTAGTTCTCTATGGACAGAAGCAACACCTTCTAGCTCCGTCAGCCACAAACTTGTTCCTTCAGCAGAATTATGCATATAGAAGGTTTTCCATTTATGTTTGTGAAATCTGTTTTCTCTGCTTTCTGGGAATCTTTGAGTCCTGGTTACCTGCCTACCTTTCACTGTTTTCTTCTCACTTCTCAACGTCTCCGTTAACTTTTGTGTCCCAGACAGGAACATAAGGGTCAAGATGTGGAGTGACTCATAACAATCATAGGTTTTCATTTAAAATATTGTAGTGGATTGAATTATGTCCTCCCAAAACTCACTGAGGCTTGAATTGTGTCCACCAAGTTTTATGTATTAGAAACTTAGCCCCTACTGTGACTGTTAAGAAGATGAGAGATCCTATTATGGTGATTGAAAAGTGGAGCCCTGAACAGGTGATTGGATTGTAGGACCTCGCAGTAGTGAATGGATGAAAAATGGTGCTCAGGGGTGTGGTTCTGAGGGCTTTAAAAGAAGAGGAGAGTCTGTCTCTCTCTGTCTCTCTGCCCTCTCTGCTTCCACCATCTTGCAATGTGAGACCCCTGGGTCACTGTCGCCATCACCAGACGGACTTTGGACTTTCCAGCCTCAGAAACTGTAAGCAATAAATTTCATTTTCTTTATAAATCACCCCGTTTCAAGTATTTTGTTAAAAGCAACAGGAATGGACTAATACAAATGTGTTAATTAATAAAGCATGGACTATGTGGTAGGACACAACCTGGACAAAAATAGATGTTTCTGTCCTCATGGAGCTTATGTTCTACTGGGAACGCAGACACAATTAATTATTAATTACAAGTGCAGTGGGTGATCTGGGAGAAAGAGATGTAGAATGAAGGGTGGACAGGTAATCCATATAACAAGAAGGTTCAGTACTCTTGTTACACCTGTATAAACAAAACTGGTCACATAAAATCACTAAGCAGCTAATATGAACAAATCTGTCCCTTAGGGGCAGAAAGTTACCACAGGGAGGGACTTTCTGCGGTAGATTGTTGAAGTAACGATTCCCAATGTGTTCACATCTGCTTTATCCACGCCCTTGGGGAGTCCCCTCCCACATTGACTCAGGGCTTAGCCATGTGACTTGTTTTGGCCAATGAGACAATGGAAAATGTGACAGAACCAGAGGCTTGAAAAGCACTTGCACACTGGAATAAAAGAAGGGCTATCACTACAGTGCCTATGACTGTTAAAAGCATACTGAGGAAATTTTATGAACAACTTTATGTCAAAAAATTTAACAATTTACATGACAGACAAGTTCCTTGAAATGCAAAACTACCAAAGCTTACTTTGGAAGAAATAGATAACCTAAATAGCCTTGTGTTTATTAAATGGGTGGAATTTGTGATTAAAAACCTTTTAACAAAGAAAACTCCATGCTCAGATAGCTTCACTGGTGAATCCTATAAAAATGTACAAAAAAGAAATAATCCTGATTTTATATAAACTCTTCCAGAAAACAAAAGTTTAGGGAACACTTCCCAATTCATTCTATGAAGGTAGAATTATCCTCATATCATAAGCAGAAAAGGATATTAAAAGAAAAGAAAACTACAGACCAATATCCTTCATGGACATGGACAAAAAACAGTCCTTAACAAAATACTAGCAAATAGAGTCCAGCAATACACAGAAGGAAAACACATCATGATTAAGTGGGGTTTATCCCAGGAATGCAAGTTGGTTCAGCATTTGAAAATTAATCAATAGGGCCGGCCCGTGGCTCACTCGGGAGAGTGCAGTGCTGATAACACCAAGGCCCCAGGTTCGGATCCCATATAGGGATGGCCGGTTTGCTCACTGGGTGAGCGTGGTGCTGACAACACCAAGTCAAGGGTTAAGATCCCCTTACCGGTCATCTTTTAAAAAAAGAAAAAAGAAAAAAAATTACATCTGTACTGAATATGTACAGACTTTTTTCCATATCATTATTCCCTAAACAATACAGCATAACAACAGTTCACAAAGCACTTATATTGTATTAAATATTATAAGTAATCTAGAGACAGTTTAAAGTTTTTGGAGGATGTGCATAGGGTATATGCAAATACTATGCCATTTTATATCAGGGACTCAGTCATCTGCAGATTTTGGTATCTGCAGGAGGCCCTGGAACCAATCCCCTGGATACCAAGGCATGACTGTACTTTCAGATAAAAATTCCAGTGGGTTTGGGAGAAGCTATTTGGGGAAAGACCTGAAAGATTGATCTCGAATATATCTGGAATGATGAACAGGTAAGAATATCACAATAAAATTTTGGAAAAGAGAATGAAACCTACCAGAAAATGACAATAATGTAAATTATGGTACAGTTGTCCCTCGGCATTGGCAAGGGATTCCAGGACTCTCTCCCTCCACCCCCTACTCCAAAATCCACAGATGCCCCAGTCCCTGATATAAAATGGCATAGTATGTGCATATAACCTATGCACATCCTCCCACATACTTTAAATAATCTCTAGATTACTTATAATACCTACTATAATGTACATGATATGTAAATAATTATTATACTGTATTGTTTTAAAATCTGTATTATTTTTATTGTTGTGTTGTTATTTTTTAATTTATTTTTTTCATTTATTGTATATTTTCAGTCTAAAGTTGGTTGAATCTGCAGATGTGAAACCCATGGATATGGAGAACTAACTGTACTATCATAAGAATAAATAAACATTAATAGAAAAGAATGGACTCTAGCTTTAATCTAAATTTACCTATCTTTCTTCCTACCTATAGAACATAGCACAATGTGTTTTAATAATATTTAATAATAACACATAATAAAGATGGCATTTTAAATTGGTGGGGAAAGGATGGGGTATTTAATAGATTTGGCTTGGGCAACCAGTTTAACATTTGGGAAAAAGATCAATTTAAACCCTACCATACATCATATAATTGCATAAATTCCAGACTGATTAGAGAATTAAGCATAGTTTGGATGCCCATACTAGCCAGCTGCCAAAAAAAATGAATAAAGAAAGAAAAAATAAAGAGTTAAAAAAATGAAACCATATAACAAGTTTGCTTAAAAATATATGCAACATAAATTACAATTGGTTATATATTTGATATGTAGGAAACTTAAAATAGGGGTAGGAAACTTATGGCATTTGGGCTAAATCCGGCCCGTGGCTTATTTTTGTATCACCTGCAAGCTAAGAAGGGTTTTTATATTTTGAAATGTTTAAAAAAAATCAAAAGAAGAATATTATTTGACAATACCTGAAAATTATATGAAATTCAAATTTCAGGGTCTACAAATAAAGTTTTATTGGAGCACAGCCATGCACATTCATTTACATACTGTCTGGCTGCTTTTGAGTAGTCCTGACAAAGGCTGGATGGCCTGCAAGCCAAAAGTATTTACTCTAATTGACCCTTTCCAGAAAAAGTTAAGAATGCATTGATGTTAGAGAGGTCGTGAACTCAGAGCCTCAAGCCATTCTGCCTAGAGGTTCAACCCTGGGCTTCTTATTTAAAAAGTCAGACCACTGACCAAATCATGTGATCCTCCTGTGCCTCAGTATACTTATAAAGAGACAGGCAAGAAGGACTGTTGCGAGGATTAAATAAGAAAGTAAATGAGACATACTTAGAACGTAGGTAGGTACATAATATCACTATATGGATATTATGTTGTCAATTGCATCAGTGGATGTTTTAAATTGAGATCCTATCTGATGTTTCCAAGTACTCTATGAAGCAAGACCTTGTATCTATTGCTGGGGATGTGTAAACCGGTACCATTTTTTCCAGGGCAAGGTGGCAAAATGCATCAGGCACTATAATAAAGCCACTTTCTTTTTTTTTTTTTCTTTTGGCAGCTGGCCAATGCAGGGATCACACCCTGGACCTTGGCGTTATCAGCACTGTGCTTTAACCAACTGAGCTAACTGGCCGGTCCTAAAGCCACTTATTTCTGATCCAGTGTTTCCATGCCTGGGAATTTTTTCCCCTAAGAACGTTAAGCAGAGAAACAATAAGTATGTGTTTGTCCATTTATTTCTTCAGTAAGGAATTGGGGTGTAGCATAATAAAATCATCTAAGGCTGGCCAGTGAGCTCAATGGTTAGAGCGCTGTGCTGATAACACCAAGGTCCAGGGTTTGGAACCCCCGTACCGGCCAGCCTCCAAAAATAATTAAATAAATAAATAAAATAAAAATTATCAGAATAACATAATCTCATTGTTAAAGGGTCAAACAATAAACAAGTAAAAATACAGAAATGCCCCCTGTAAACTCTCACCCTGCCATTTCGTCCTAAGGGTTAGCCACTTGGGAGTGTTTGGAATATACTTCCCGGGCATGTACAAACTTGAGTATCATTGATATTCTTTACCGTAAGTACAATCACACTGTACGCAATGTTGTGTGGCTCTTTTTCTCATGGAGCAATACACCTGGGGATTTTTCCATGTCAGTAAATATAGGTCTGTCTCATTCTTTTTAATGGCCACAGAGTGTTCCCATAGCACGCTGTGCCCTAATTGGCTACACTAGGCCTGTATGGTCAGTCATCGAAACTGTTTTCCATCTTCACTTTTACAAGCAATGGCATCATTGCAAAAAATTCTATGATGAATGCACATCTTTAGGGACATACAGTGATGGCGAACCAATTTTTGCATGAAGAGGTTGGATCAGAGTCATGTGCTTTAAATTATTTGTTTGACAACAACACTCAAATTCCCTTCCCAAAGAGTCTCAATAATTTACACTTTCCCCAGCCCAACTGTGGCAACGTTTATTATTCACCCCATTCTCAGTGAGACTTGATGTGTTAACATTTTTAGCATTCGCCAAATTAAGGAGTGAAAACTCAAGTTTGTCTGATTACTGGTGCGGTTGATGATGCTGCTGTGGTACAATTTTTGCTATTTATATTTTTAGCCCGTTTACATCATCTGGGTATCAACCCAGCCTACATAAAGAGGAATAACAAAAGGCCGTCTGGTTGGCTTAGTTGGTTGGAGCATGGCCTTGTAACACCAAGGTCAAGGGTTCGGATCCCCATACTGTCCAGCCACCAAAACCAAACAAACAAAATTTTAAAAAAAGAGCCACAATGATGTAGGAGTTAGAAGCAAGCTGCCTGGACTCAAGCTCTAAGGTTTAGTGGCTGTGTGACTTTGGGCAAGTCACTTCACTTCTCTGTGTCTCTGTTTCTCAACTGTAAAATGAAGCTAACAGTGATACCTACCTCCTAGGGCTGAGGATTGAATTACTTGACACATACAAACCACCTAGAACAGTGCTTGGCACATAGTAAGCATTCAGCAAACATTAACAATGATGACTCTCCTGCCTGTAATTTATGTTACAAGTATTTCCTTCCATGCTGTTGCTGCTTTGCTTGTCTTCTGTCTTTGTTCAGAGTGATTTCATGTCGTCAAATCCGTCCGTCTTTTCTTTCATGGCACTGAATTTCAATAAAAGCAAAAGCAGGACATTTAAATTGAAGGAAGGATAAGAAACTGATTCTGGGAAAAGGAAAGAAAATATTAGCAGTGTGCACGTCTGGGCGGTGGAATCACGATGACTTACTTTCCTTTTTTACATTCTGAGCTTTCCAAATGTTCTGAGGAGCAAGTACTTCCAAGTGAACACACATTACCTTTATTTTATGCTTCATTTGGTTTTTAAATTTATTTTAAACACACAGGGGATCATTTCATAATGAGAATACCCTTGCCCCTCCCCTCCTCTCCAGGAAATGTTGTTGATCCTTAAGGACGAAAAGGCAGAGTCAGCCAGCGGCTCCACGCTTAACATCCCTGAGTCCTCAAAGCTCCTCCCCTGCGCCCGAACACCGAGTACCTGTACTCGAACATCCCAGCAAGACCGCCCCCTGGTGGCAGAAAAGTGAGAAGCCGATCCAGGAAGGTAAGGAGCTCAGTTTCATTTCATTTAAAATCCCAAAGCAACCCTTTGAGTTGGGGGCTAAAATTAGGTAGACTACACAGGTAACAAATCTGAGTCTGGGAGAGGTTAAGCCCATGGTCACCCAGCTGGCCAGGGGCACAGCCCGCCTCTCTGGGCAAGTCTAGGTCCCTGTTTTTAATCACCATGTTCTCTGCTCCCAAAAGTTTCCCGCTGTGTCTGCAGATCTGATTCACACACTGTACAATTCACCTGTTGAAACTGTACAGTTCAATGGTTTTTAGTATATTCACAGAGTTGTGCAATCATGACCATGATCAACTGTAGAACATTTCCATCACCCCAGAGAGTAACCCTGTTAGCTACTCATTAACCCTTACCATTTCCCCATTTACTCCTCCCCCCAGCCCCTGACAACCACTGATCTACTTTCTATCTCTAGGAATTTGCCTAGTCTAGATATTTCATATAAATGAAATCATACGCTATGTGGTCTTTTGTGTCTGACTTCTTTCATTTAGCATCATGTTTAGGGTTCATCCATGTCGTGGCATGTATCAGAACTTCATTCCTGGGCCGGCCCGTGGCTCACTCGGGAGAGTGCGGTGCTGATAACACCAAGGCCCCGGGTTCGGATCCCATATAGGGATGGCCGGTTCGCTCACTGGCTGAGCGTGGTGCTGACAA
The DNA here is from genome assembly GCF_000696425.1 of Galeopterus variegatus. NCBI lineage: Eukaryota > Metazoa > Chordata > Mammalia > Dermoptera > Cynocephalidae > Galeopterus > Galeopterus variegatus. The sequence goes on from NW_007728244.1 coordinate 113,574, forward strand.
CACCAAGTCAAGGGTTAAGATCCCCTTACCGGTCATCTTTTTTTAAAAAAAAAAAAAAAAAAAAAAAAAAAAAAAACTTTTT
>NW_007728244.1:113984-125479 GCF_000696425.1 Galeopterus variegatus
TTTTTTTTTAAAAAAAAAAAAAAAAAAAAAAAAAAAAAAGAACTTCATTCCTTTTTCATGGCTAAATAATATTCCATCAAATGGATATACTACAATTTGTTTATCCGTTCATCCACTGATGGACATTTAAGTTGTGCCCACTTTTTGGCTGCTATGAATTTTCGTATACAAGATCTTGGTGGGCATACGTTTTCATTTCTCTTGGGTAGTTACCTAGGAGTGGTATTGTTGGGTCATACGATAACTCTATGTATGGGAGGCTTTTTAACACAGTGCCCCAAATATCCTGGGGTCAGGCCGGGTTGGCAGTTCCCTGACTTTACATGACCATTTCCAGAGACCAGATTAGAAACACACAAAGAAAACCCTCTTGGGGCTGGCCGGCTAACTTGGTTGGTTAGAGTGCACTGTTGGCCACACCAAGGTCCAGGGTTCAATCCCTATGATCAGCCAACCACCAAAGGAAAAAAAAAATAAGAAAGAAAAAGAAAACCCTACTGTGAGTTTGGCTCCATCGGTCTCTGCCTCCAAGTTTCTCAGCTGGCTCCTGTGGGCTACAGGTAAGGACCTTGATCCCGAACCTAGGTCCTACTGGAACCTTAAGATTTCTTGGCACTAGCTGGGCTCTAAGCTCTGGAACCGGAGAGAAGTAGATTGTACAGCCCAAGAAGCTCCAGTGGAGGCCCAATTCCAACTCTATTAGTCATTCATAATGTTCGCCAAATATGGAAGGTGAACTCTTCTGGGCACGTGGTAGGGCTGTTCTTTCCTGCTCCCTGTGTTGGGTAGGGCCAAGTGACTTGTTCTGGCCAATGAGCAGTGAACAGAAATGTGTCATTTCCAGCTAAGAGTATTTAATTGCTGGCACTTGGCCCTCCAGAGATTTCTTACCTCTGCTACAGCGACCTGAAACATTCCAGAGAGTGGCTGCTTCGTCACCTGGTCGTGGAGTGAGGCGCATGGGAAAGAGTCCCCAGATGGTATGCGATGGATATGTAGTGGGAGTGAGACATTTTGTTTTATTTCAGGCCCTTGAATGGAAAAAACACATTCGGTTTCTCTTGCTGTACTCACAACGCGCTTCTGACACCAGATGTAGGGGGAGAGGGGGTTCCCCATACACACTAAGCAAGTCATGAATTTTGCAGTGGACACCAACTGGGTGTCCTCTAATTCAAATCTATTTTGACACTATCTACCTGGAAATAGCAACAGATCCCACAAGTTAAGGGCTCAGTACCAAAGACTGCCCCAACTTCAGATGCCAGTTGCAAGTTCAGGGCCCTAGAAATTTTTTTTTTTTCTTTTCAGTGGCTGGGATCCGAACCCTCGACTTGGTGTTACAACACCATGCTCTAACCAACTGAGCTAACCGGCCATCCCTCCCTGGAACTTCTGACCAACCAGCTATAAATCAGGGTTCACAACCCCCTTCTTGAATTCAATTGATTTGCTAGAGCAGCTTTCAGAACCCAGGGAATCACTTACTTACAATTACCAGTTTATTACAATGGATACAGATAAAGAGATGCGTGGGGCAAGTTATGGGAGGAGGGGCACAGAGAGAGCTTCCATGCCTTCCCCAGGACGCCACCCTCCAGGAATGTCCATGTGGTCAGCTATCAGGAAGCTCTCAGAACCCAGGCCACTTGGGTTTTTATGGAAGCTTCATTACACAGGCACGATTGATTACATCATCGGCCATTAGTGATCAACTTAAACTTCAGACCCTCTCCCCTCCCTGGAGGTTGAGGGTTGGGACTGGAAGACCCTCTAATCCTGCCTTGGTCTTTCTGGTGACCAGCCCCCATCCTGAAGCTACCAGCTATCAGTCCAGTCATTAGTATACAGAAAGACACTTTTTTATCGCTTTGGGGATTCTAAGGATTTTAGGAATTGTATGTCAGGGATGAAGATCAAATATATATATCACAATATCCAGGCCCGCAAGACTTTGGGGTCATTTGTTACAGCAATAATATCTAACTTATCCTGACTGATACAGCACCCCACCCACTTCACGGCCCCTGGGCTCTGTATTAGTTTGCTAGGGCTGCACAACACAGCACAGTAGTCCCCCCTCATCCAAGGTTTTGCTTTCTGTGGTTACAGTTACTGCAGTCAATCCTGATCTGAAAATGCTAAATGGAATATTCCAGAAATAAACAATTCATAAGTTTTCAATTGCACACTGTTCTCAGTAGCGTGATGAAATCCCATGCCATTCTGCTCCATACAGCCCAGGACATGGATCATCTCCTTGTCTAGGGTCTCCATGCTGTCTACACCACCTGTCTGTTAGTCACTTAGTACCTGTCTTGGTGATCAGATTGAAAAAACAGTGTATACAGGATCTGGAACTATCCGTGGTTTCAGGCATTCACTGGGGTCTTGGAATTTATTCTCTGGTGGACTATACCAGATTGAGTGACTTAAACAACAGAAATGTGTGGTTTCACAGTTTTGAAGGCTAGAAGTCCAAGATCAAGGTGTCAATAGGGTTGGTTCTTTCTGAGGGCTGTGGGCGAGAATCTGTTCTGTGCCTCTCCTTTGCTTCTGGAAGCTTCAGGCTTTTCGTTGCTTGTAAATGGTGCCCTTCCTGTGTCGTCACAGGGTCTTCCCTCTCTGTGTATCTGTCTCTGTGTCAAACTTCCCCCTTTTATAAGGACACTGCCCTAGTGGATTAGGACTTACCCTAATGACCCTCCTTTAACATAATGACTTCTTTAAAGGCCCCATCTCCAAATACAGTCACATTCTGAGGTACATGGGGGTATGACTTCAACATATGAGTTTGGGGGGACCTAAATCAGCCCATAACAGGCTTCATTCCAACTCCAAGGTGCCAGGGGTGCCAGCCCGCCTGGGATCCTTGAGAGAAGGTGTGGAAGGAGGTTGATACCAGCCTGAGTAGGCGAGGAGACCTGCAGTACTGTAGGGGTAGACTTTAGCAACCAGGGAGCTCGTGCTAGACCCATGGGGGACTTTCCTGCTAAGGACCAAGTGCTACTCTAGAATGGAAACCTCAACCAATCCACTTCCTGGAGAAACAGCAGAGTGGTTGGTGAGCTTATGCATATGAATCCTGGCTCCATTTCCTAACAACTGTGTAACTGAACCCCCTTTCCTGAGCCTCTGTTTTCTCTTCTATAAAATGGGATAACAATAATAATGCTCCGAAGAGCCAGTATGAAAATTCAGAGAAAATATGCACGCATCAGCAAAAGGCCTGGTGTACGGTAATCTCTCCATAAATTCATCATTATCATAACTGGTGGCGGTGATGTGAATATGCACTTACGGAAAATAAGGTGGTCTCAGGGTGGGAGTGTCTGAAGATTCCTAGAGAGGGAGAGACCTCTCAGGGATTTCTGCTTTGTCTTCAGAGCTTGATCTCATTCAACAAACATTTATTGAGCACCCACTATGAGCCAGGCGCTCTTTTACGCAAGGTTGTTCCAGTGATGAAACTTATATTTGAATGGGTCTTGCAGGTATAAACAAGTAAATAAACAAGGAAACCAACTGAGAAGAGTGAAAGTGCATTAAAGGCAAAAAACAAGGAGCAGGCTGGATGGGGAAGCCACCTTAGACAGTAGCTTCAGACAATCTGAAGAGGGGGCATTTGAGGACAGACTTATTCAGCTACACAAATAGAGAGCCAAGGGCTTCGAGCCAGGAGTCAATGGAGAGTGTGAGGAACAGAAAAAATGCTGTGCAATTGGAGCGGCGTGAGCAAGGGTGTGGTGGAAGCAGTCAGGATGGAGACGCCAACAGATGGCTAATCTTGGGCTGAATTTTCAGCTTCACGTGGCCTGCACAAACCCAGAGATCTGGAGGGGGGAGGGATGATGGGGGTTTGATGGGAAAGGCAGAGAGGGGTCTTAGTAGCACCTCGGACAGCCCCCCTACTGTCCATGGTGCTGATAGCCGAGGAAATGACAGCTGGTCGGAAGGTAAAATGGTGCAGCCACTGTGGGAAAGAGTTTGGTGGTTCCTCAATTAAGCACGGAATTACCATGTGACCCAGCAATCCCACTCCTGGGTAATACCTAGAGGAATTGAAAGTAGGGACCCAAAGAGATATACTCCTATGTACACCCCTGTTCTTAGCAGCATGATTCACAACAGCCAAAAGTTGGAAACAACCCAAGTGTCCATCAAGGGATGAGTGGATAAACAACGTGGTCCATCCATAACACTGGAATGATTCAGGCTTAAAAAGGAAGGGAATTCACGGGCCGGCCTGTGGCTCACTCGGGAGAGTGTGGTGCTGATAACACCAAGGCCACGGGTTCAGATCCTATATAGGGATGGCCGGTTAGCTCACTTGGGAGAGCGTGGTGCTGACAACACCAAGTCAAGGGTTAACATCCCCTTACCAGTCATCTTAAAAAAAAAAAAAAAAAAAAAAGGAAGGAGATTCTGACATGTGCTACAACATGGACGAACCTTGAGGACATCGTGCTCAGTGAAATAAGCCAGGCACAACAAGGATACTGTGTGATCCCACTCACAGGAGGTCCCTAGAGTCATTAGATCCACAGAGACAAAGTAGAATGGGGGGTGCCAGCGTCTGGGGAGGGGGATGGGGAGTGAGTGTTTAATGGGGACAGAGTTTCAGTTTGGGAAGATGAGAAAGTTCTGGAGAGGATGGTGGGTGATGGTTGCATAGCAATGTCAATGTGCTTAATGCCACATTACAGTGCACTTAAACATGGCTAAGATGAGGCACTGGTTGGTTAGAGAGTGGTGCTAATAACACCAAGATCCAGGGTTCAATCCTGGGCCAGCTGGCAAAAAGAAAAAAAAAAGGCTGGCATTTCACACCAGGAAGCCTGGCTCCAAATCCAGGCTCTTAACCAACAGCCAGGACAGTCAGCAAGAGTCCCTGGAGACAGGTCTGGGAGCACAGTGGGGATGGGGTCATTCTGTGTGACCTCAGCTGAGCACAGAGTAGGTGCAATGCCTGGGGAGTCTCTGAGAGCAAAGTTCTTGAGGCCCTTGTGTGTGGCTGGGGGTGTCCGTCCTTTGGGAACTGGACTCAGCAGTGCACACAGTAGGAACATTCAGCACACACGGAGCACCTGTACACGGGACTAGTCAAGGGGCAGAAGCTGTGGGCACTTAGTAGGGAAAATGAGGGGTGCCAGAACAGGCCCCCAGGAGCCCCTGGGAGTGGCCCACAGTGATCGGATGCCCTGCGGTCTGCAGCTAGCACTGAGTGGGACTACAGGTGAAATCCAGGGTGGCGCTCACAGTGGGAGGATGAGCTCCAGGCCATTTCAGACCCCAGCCCCTACCATCCTGAGTTCAGAAGGTGGGGTGAGGTGCCAACCCAAACCGAAAGATGACACCAGGCCACTTCGAAGAGGTGACAGTTTACTGGGGGAGAGGGGTGCCTGGTCAAGTTTTCAGTGCAGTGCTGTCCCTCTTCCTGGGGCAGATCAGTCCAGTGTGTGGGCCCTCGAGGCCAAGGGAGACCCAGGAGGTCGCAGGCATAGCAGCAGCAGGGGCAAATTCCCCCCAGAGGGCAAACCCCCAGGCCTAGTCCAGGGGCGGGAGAATGGCGGACCGCTGGTGAGGTCCTCAGGCATCTGCAGCTGAGCTGGGAGGCTCCTGGGGCAGACAGTGCCTGTGCCGGAGGATTGACTTCTCTTCCTCCTGCAGGGACAGGCCACACACACTTGTCACCTAGAACAGGACTCGGATACACATCACTGCATACATGTCAGCCATGACACCCAACAGAAGCGCCACTCCAACACGTGCCACCCAGCACATGGCACCCACACACGTCAGCCAAAATTCCAAAACTCGCGTCTCCCAATGCGTCCCACTCAAAATTAGTGTCATCCCAGAAGTCAATGTCGCTCTCACGAGTGTTGCTTCAGAGGTTTACCAGGCTTGTCAATCGTAATATATTGGCTGGCAAGACGACATTAATGTATCGTGCTACACCGACACCTCTCTAACGGCCTCTGTGACCCAATGGGGGCTACTTGACACATCAATTCCAAGATGTGAAACCCCCCACGTGTCTTCAACATGTGCCACATCCCCGGCAGCCACCACATAGGTCTCAGACATGCCACCTCCCGTCAGGGGCCTAGAGGGCGGTCACCCGCACTCACCATCTCGGAGGCAGTGCTGGGGCTCGCACCCTCGGGGGAGCCCCCTTCGTCCCTTGAGCAGTCTGGTCCCACGTCCTCTTCATATTCCGTGAGGCAATCTGATTCCTCCCCTGGAATTGGGGAGTGGGCCACAGATAATCTGACATCCCCAGCCACCCATACCAGCTCCAGGCCCAGCCCCACCCTCCCAGAGGTCCCCTCGGCCCCTCACCATCAGCACAGCCATCAGAGATGTAGGTCGTGGGGGGCTCGATCCGGGATACGATCTCTGCCAGGTCGGTGAAGCCAGAGCTTGGGAAGGCAAGCACCTGTGGAGTGGTGTGGGTCAGGCTCTTGGGGGTCCACAAGGTCCTGGAGTGTCTGGGGGTGGCCCAGTGGTGACTTGGGGGCTCAGAAGTGATCCTTGGGGGGGCAGCTCTCTGAAGTCAGCGGAGGTCTGTGGGGCTCCACGGAACTCAGAGATGAATGGGGTCATGTGAGGTTTGGGGGAGACCCAGAGTTCAGGGTTCTAGAATCTCTGAGTCATCGTGATCCCAACGGGGGACTGTTATAAGCTTACATCTGCACGGCGGCTCTCGTTAAGGTCCGTAGAGCGCCGGTCTGTGAGCATCTTCTCGATGACATTGCCCCGGCTCCAGCCTCCAAACACAGCCTTCCCATACTGGTAGCCCACATCCTGCAGGAAGCAAGGGGCTGGGGGCCATACCTGCAACCGCCCTCTGCTAACCTCCACTCTGTCTGCCTTTTCTCTGGCACTTCAAAAGCCTCACACTCCAGGGGAGGTGGCATTTGAGATTAAACCCTATTTCAGAGTCAGTCACATGTAGCACACTAACCCACACATTCCCTGTCTGTGCCCTGCCAGACATTACCAATCAATCTCTCCACATTCCTTCCCATGCAGTGAGCTGAGTACCAAATGACACAAGATGGTGATGTGCGAGCCTATTTCAAGGTCTGCAAATACGCAGTACCTCTGCAGATATTGCCGTGTCCTGTGCCCACAGCAGACATCACTAATCCATCATGGTATGCTTTCTCAGTGAGCCCAGAAGGGACATCGCACATTTTTACTTGGGGCCTCTGGGTAGCAGCTACTGATCAATTTCAGTTGGCATGAGCTAGAACACATAGTTCAGGGTCAGTGGCACATAACATACACACTGCCACATCCCTCTCCCAAACCCATGACAGACATTACTAATCGATTGCTGTTCTCATTCCCGCCAATGCAGAAATGGCATTAGAAATTGTTGGGCTGGTCCATGGCTCACTTGGGAGAGTGTGGTGCTGATAACACCAAGGCCACGGGTTCAGATCCCTATATACGGACGGCAAGTTAGCTCACTAGGGATAGCGTGGTGCTGAAAACACCAAGTAAAGGCATAAGATCCGTTTACCAGTTATCTTATAGGAAAAAAAAGAAAGAAATCACTACATGGCACTTCAGGCAGTGCAGTTGACACATAAGGAAAAACCTAGGTCATACATAGCACACACGTAGCCACATCCCCTGCCACACCCACTGTAGACATTACTAATTGGCCACCCATCTGTTTCCCATGAATTCCAGATGGAGCCCTAGAATCCCACCCCTCACACTGCTCTGGGCTTTAAGTAGTAAAGCTCTGCCAGCCCACCACACTGATGCCACGCCACTCCCATCTGCTCACAGAGATCTGGTCGAACTTCCCGAAGTCCATGGTCTTGAAGCAGTCGATGGGTGGGCGCAAGTACTCGCAGTAGGAGCTAGATTTGACGACCTCCAACTGCCTCACGCAGGACACATAGGCCAGGCGGGACTGGATCTCGGCCATGTCTGGAACCTTCACCTTGTCCGCCCAGGGGTTTAGTCGCTTCCATAGCAGCCACCAGCCAGATAGGCAGTCCCCGTAGGTGCTAAGGTCTGTCTCATCCTGGCTCCCCACGTCGATGGCAATGACTGTTTTGGCACCCATGCTGCGGGCTATGTCCGCTGTGGGGCAGGGGCATCAGCGGGCTACTCTCCACCAGGGCCCGGGGCAGAGATGTTCAACCCAGTCCCATGAACATCAACACGCAAATGGTCATGCAAAAAAAAAAAAATCATGAAATGACATGCTGTCACGAAAATGGCAGGGAAATGGGTATAAATGAAGTCCAGTGGGTGGGGGTCAGATGTTGGAGCTTTGAGGTCTGGGGAATCAGGACCAGAGGAACCAAGTCACCGGGGGAAAAAAGACACAGGCCAGACCTGAGGGCATCAGAGATGTGGAAGGAGAGAGACAGAAAGATAAAGACTAGCGACAGCAGGAGAAAGAGATAGTGGGTCAGAGAACATGAAAGATAGAGAATCCAGGGGCAAAGAGGGAACTCGGGGCTGAGACTAGGGACAGAAAGCAAAGATCAGGGACAGGAGGAGACTGAAGAAGCGGGACAGAGGGGGTGGGTAAGGGTGGAGTGTTGGCCCAACGAGGAGGGTGGTGTGTCCATGGGCCAGTATTTGCATGTCCGTGTGTCCTGCAGAGGGTCCCTGAGTGGTTCCAGCAGGCAAAGACAGTGTCCTGTGGCCAGGCCCACCCCAAGAAGACACCCGCGTCTCCATCGAATTTTACACACACATCTCTCGTGAGTTTGTTTTTCTGGGTACATGTGTCTGTGTGTGCCTGCTCACATCCTTCCTGTCTGAGAACCAGAGGAGGCCATGTGTTTGTGAACACATACATCTCTGCGTGGCCTGCACCACTGTAGACGCACCTGGCCTGTGTTGGTTTTGGTTCATGTGGCCCTAGATTAATGTCTGTACGTGTGTGTATGTGTGTGCCCATCTACCTGTAGGTCTGTGCACACCCACTCACGTGTGTGTCGCTGTGGCAGTGCGTTTATCTGTACAGAGCCCCTGTGGCAGTGGCAGGACTTGGCAAACTCTTTCTGCAGAGGACCAGAGAAAAAATAATTTTGGCTTTATGGCCACATGGTATCTGTTCCAACAATTCAACTATGCTGTTACAGCACAGAAGAAGCCACAGACAATACATAAATGATGGTGTGTGGCTGTAGTCCTAACAAAACTTTATTTATAAAATCAAGCTGAGGGCTGGATTCAGCCTGCAGGCTAGGCCATAGTTTGCTGACCCCTGGCCTAGGGGACCATGAGCATGTGTGCAGCTAGTACACATCTATTTGTGTATGCACAGTTCTTGGGGTGTGAAATTTTATGTTGCGTACCTTCCTGCCTCTCGTCTGCACTCATAAAGTCAGAGAGCATGACTTGGTCACATAGATGCCCTGTTCTATCTGCCTAGGTACACTTGTGCCTAACTGTGTGCACGTGTGTCTAATTGCATGTGCATATGAATGTGTGCACTACCTACCACAGGGGCATCTGAAAGAATGCGTGTGCACGTGTCCTTGGCACGCATGCGTAAAAAAGCCCCTTTTGGGGCCGGCCCCGTGGCGCACTCGGGAGAGTGCGGCGCTAGGAGCGCAGCAACGCTCCCGCCACGGGTTGCGCTCACTGGCTGAGCACGGTGCGGGTGACACCACACCAAGGGTTGTGATCCCCTTACCGGTCACGAAAAAGACAAAAAAAAAAAAAGCCCCTTTTGAGCCCACGTTCCTGGATGCATGTGTATCTGTGCACAGACATCTGCATCCCCGTGTGTGCACATCCATTTGTGTCTAACACAGCACATAAGCACACACAGATGTACCTCGCAGCTACACATGTTGCTGTCCCTGGGCACACCCACATATCTGCTCATGCATGTGAGCCCCTGCACAGCCTGCCTGTGCGTGTGTCCTCCCCGAGCCTGTCTGCGTGTGCCCATCTGCTTGCGTGTTCAAGTCTGTGTGCAGGTGTGTGGGCAGCCACTTGCCTGGCAGGTTGTTGATGTAGCCGCCATCCATGAGGAGGTGCCCATCCTTCGGGTCACACAGCGGGGGCAGGTAGCCCGAGAGCGTCATGCTGGCACGCACATACCGCCACAGTGAGCCTGCCCGGTGGGACACACAGACACAGACACGCACAGACATGCTCAGACACGCTGGGAGGCCCGGCCAGCCTGGTAGGCTCGCTGACCTGGCACGTTGTTAACATAACATCCGTCCACCAGCAGGTGCCCGTCCTTGGGGTCACACAGTGGGGGCAGGTAGGGGCAGTAGGAGGCACTGGCCGGACGTAGTGCCACACACAGCCTGTGGGGATGGCGTGAGGGGATGAGGCAGCCGACAAGTTTCCCGGCTCCCCGCCCCTGAGGACAGACATACCTGGGGCCTCCAGGGCATTAGTGGGTGATGGTTAGTGGTCGACGATCAGGCCAGGGTGGACGGTCACTCATGTTAACAATGTCCCAGATGTTCAGCTGCCCTCCCTGAAGCACCCCCCCCACCCCCACTCGGCCACAGCGGTTGTTGCAGAGGCAGGTAGGGGCACCCACCATCTTTATGGACACGCATGGCCGAGGCGGTGATGTCTGTGGTCACGTTGAAGTACGGCAGCCACAGGTCCTACGGGACAAAGATCAAGGTTGAGGAGGACTGGGGGGAGCCTGTGGGGAGGGGCGAGCAAGGCAGAGTATGGCGGTAGGTATACCTCAATCTGCTTATCCTGGAAGACACGGTGGATGCTGCGGTTAAAGGCTGAGCCCGTGAACATGGAGGTGACCGGGTAGGTGAGATCCAACACAGGCTCCAGCACTGAAGTCATTCTCTAGGGACAAGGGGGCCAGCTGGGGTCGAAGGGGAGTCACTTGCGGTCACAGAGATCACCAATTGGGGGTCAGCAAGGAGCATTCATGGATGATGAGGTGGTCACCCAGGGCCACTAACAAGGTGGTCACCAAGGGACCTGATAGTCCTAACTGGGGGTTAGAGACTAGGGTTACTAGCCAGGAAGTCACAGAAAGGTCATCCAAGGTCTCATAAATATCTCTTTAACGGTGCAAAGATTAAATGAGGAAGGGTCATCATGAGCCCGAGGCCGCTGGGGGTTCAGGTGATGGCGGAGTCACAGGTTTCATGGAGCTCCTGGGGTGCGGGGAGCCCTGCCCCCAACACACACCTTGGCCCACTCGCGGGCCCGCTGCTTAGTGCGGCTGGCGCTGCGCTCCTCAGCGTACAGGGCCCCGATGAAGGAGCCAATGGACGTGCCGCCCACCAGGTCGACAGGGACTCCCGCCTCCTCTAAGGCTTTCAGCACCCCAATATGCGAGCAGCCCCTGCAGAAAGAGGGTACCCAGTGAGCTGCTGGGGATTCACTTGGCCCCGTCCCCCGGAGCCCCCTCCCCCATAGCCAGCCCCCCGCCCACGGGGTATCCCTCAGGGACTAAGCTCCACCCCTCAGTACCAGCAACCCCGCTCCCCCACGCCGGACGCCCCCCC
>NW_007728244.1:125819-155416 GCF_000696425.1 Galeopterus variegatus
CGCCCCCGCCCCTCACCTGGCTCCGCCCCCTCCCAACACCAGGGCAATAGTGTTTCCTGTGAGGACCCGCGCCAGGCGGGAGAAGTCGCTGTGCCGGTCCGCGCGCCTGGAGAACACCTTCTCGTAGAGCTCATGCTGGGATGCGGGGGACAGCACCGTGACCCATGAGGATGGGAAAATGGGGCGAGGCATAGCGGATCCCCAGCCACGCCCTGACCTTCCCAGGCCCATCCCCCTCCCTTAGCCACGCCCCCAGAAACCATGCCCATAACCTCCCTCTCCAAGCCCCGCCTCTCACCAGCTTGGCCGGGCTGCGCCGGGAGAAGAGGCGGCGCGGGCAGCGCAGATGCAGGTGCCCTGAGCACCAGCTGCGCATGTTGAGCCACTCCACGGTGCGCGCGGGGCCCGGGCTCTCCTCGCGATGCAGCAGCACCAGCTGCTTGAGGGCGCGCACGGCCGTGTTCTCCAGCATCTGCTCCAGCTGCGGAAGACAGAGAGCGGAGATCGCCAGTCTCCCCCTGCCCCCCACTCCCCGGCCAAGCTTGGGTCCCTGGTCGCCTAGCCCCCACTGTGAGGATGCATGTGGCGTGGCGCAAGCCCTGGAGGGCAGGGGACGGGGTCCTGGGAGCCTCTGGACCTGGCCGACAGTGGGCTCCTGGTCACCCAGGCCCACGATGAGGATGCAGTCAGCCTGGCGCAGACAGCGCACAGTCCAAGGCGTCAGCGATGCGTCTGTCTGGTAGAGCACGATGCGGTGTGCATCCTCCTGCTGGGCCAGCCACCCTGACAGCCGGAACTCTTGGATGCTGGGGTGGGATGGGGAGAGCGTCATCCTGGGGCTGGCCTGGGGTCGTGCATCCCCAGAAACCACATAGCTCCAGTGCTGAAAGGAGCTTAGACACCCAAGTCCTCAAGATAGAAGTCTGTGCGCTAGAGGGGCGGATTCACCCCAGTCTCCCTGATGACCGATGGGTGGGGCACAAGCTCCTTGACTCAGTGCCCATAATTTGAACCCGTATCTGAAAGAATCTGAGGCTCCATGCATACGCCTCATCCTCCCCGCTCCCCCCTGCAGCCCCAACACACACCTATCCAGTGCAGAGGCCCCCAGGCGCGCCCGGATGATGTCACTGTTGAGGAGAAGCGTGGGACCTAGTGGTATGTGAGGAAGGGAGGTTAGGAACCATGGTCAACAGGACTGGGGGACTCTCCTAGAAGAAAATACCTATCACCCCACCCCGTGGCCTGGAGCCCTGATCCACCCCACCCCACACATGCCCACCCAGGTGTATCTACTCACTGACCAATGCCCACACACACCCTGACCCGCACACATCAGTGGCCAGCCCCAGTGACCAATGGCTTGCCCTCACCCACGCCCCTTCCCCCCACTGACCGATGGCTTGCAGAGCGTGCTGCAGCTCCAGGGTAAAGGCCACCATGGGCACCTCAGCACACACAGGCAGGATTGCCACCGTTGACAGGTTGCTGGCAGGGTTGGTGAGTTCTGAGTGTGGGGGGACACCCAGCCCCGAGCCTGCTGAGATCCCAATGAGTGAGACTTGCAACCCTGTGTGTGGACAGGTGGATCCTCCTCCTCCTCCTCTGAATCCCTGCTCCTTGTCTCCGACTGCCCCTAGCCTTGATGCTACCATACTGAAGGCCAGAGCTCCAGTCCTGGGCTCACTGTCCCCTCTCTTGTTAAAACCTCGCCATCCAACCTTCACTTTTGGTCCCAGTCTCCTCAACGGGATCCACTACACAGTTCCACAACCATTCAGAATCACTGTGCCTGGGTAGACCCAACGGTGCCCCTGCCCCATTCTGGCCTTGGCTCCTCTGCCCAATAAAAGGGCCTAAAGATAAAACTAGGCAGAAATAATAAATTCTCCTCTTCCCTCTGTCCCCCTGCTAACCACGCTGCCTCACGACCCTCTTTTATTTTCTTCACAAAACTTATCAACTTCTGACATTGTGCTCTTTCTCTGTATTTTTAAAACTCCCAACGGAAGGAAGGAAGGAAGGAAATGATGCCTCCCCACCACCACCCCGGGGAATCCAGGTGTCAGGGCTGGTGAAGTAGCACTGGGGGACAAAGGGGCGCTGAGGTTGCCCAGCTGGCCCAGGATCGGGTCTTTATAATGTAGAACCTCTGGCCCAAAGTCTGGCATGCCTCGAACCCGACTCCACTCCCCCGTTTATCCTCGCTCACAGGGAACACAAGCTGGGACATGGCCACACCTCCCAGCACACGGGTAACTTCAGGGGCCACTTCCCAACGTGCGCAGTGACCTAAAAACCACCCCATGGACTCCATTTACCACCATATTCTGATCTCGGACTCCTTTTCCCAGCATGTTCAGGATGTGGACTCTATCCCCCAGCAAACCCCGACCCCAGGGCCAAACCCACGGCTTAAGACTCCGCCCCCCCAACACCACCAATGACACCGACAGGTCCATTGACAGGCAGGCCCGGGGTCTAGGACTCCGTTTCCCAGCATGCATGGGAACCTGAACTACATTCCCCAGCGTGCACTGGAACTTGGACCCACTTCCGGCTGCAAACCCCGCCCAGAGCATGATTTATATATACATGGAACTCCGCTTCCCAGCATGCCCTTGGGTATAGTACTTTCCCTCCCAGCATGCTCAGGGCGCCAAACTACATATCCCAGCACGCCCCTGGCAGGCCGGCTCTCACCTGGGAAGGGTCCCTGCAGCTGCTGTAAATTCCCTAGAATTTTCTGGCTCAGCAGGTGGATGAGGCGGGTCACGACCTGGTGGCGTTGCAGGCCGGAGGTCCAGTGAGATCCGGGGAGCGAAAGAATGGATCACACCTCTCCCTCCTCTGAAGGGGTGTCTGAGTCCCCGTTACCTGGGCCCCACCCCCACCCGAAACCCCTCCCCATATATTTGGCCCTGCCCCCTCCCATCTGCCCCGCTCCCATTAGGAGACCAGCGCACATCCCGCCGCACCTGTGGGTACCGACGTTTGATGTGGCCCAAGGTGCCCTCGGGGAGCTTGGCCAGCTCCGTGTCGCGCACCGCGTGCACCGTCGTGGCTCTCGGCTGCCTAGTCAGCGCCTCCACCTGTGGGGCCGTGGGCATGACTGGGCTGCTGGGGCCGGGAGGCCTGGGAAAGGGAAGGAGGTGGCCGGCCGACCACGGGTGCACAGGGGACCATACTGCCCCACCTAGGGTGTCCCCCCGACACAGGGGTGGAGGGAACCAAGCCTCGCTCGCTACCCATTATGGCTCAGAAAATAGGGAGAGGACAGGGATCCACGACGGGAGAGGGTCCTCTTTTCTGATGGAAAGAGGCCTGGGGGCGGAGTCAGATCAGACAGATCCCCCTCCCCCCGCCCCACGGAAAGGAGAATGGAAATAAACTGGGTGAGGTCAGAGGTTACTGGCTGGGGCCGCGCTCACCACACCGATGAGGTCCCCGCGGCCGTACTCGCCCACCAGCTCTTTCTTGCCGTTGCCACGCTGGATGACGCTGCGCAGCCGTCCATTGAGCACGATGTACGTGCAGTCGGAGCGGTCGCCCTGCCTGGGGTGAGGGGTGGGTCACACTGGGTTGTCCTAGGCAGGGTCTGAGCGGAGCGGTGGGGAGCGGGGCCTGCACCTGTACAACGCGCGTCCCGCCTCCACCGCTGTCCAGTCAATAGCGAAGTCCATCTGGCGCACGAAGGGTGACATCCTCGCGGCCACTGTGTGCGCGGCGCTCAGCACCACACTGGGCTGTGCACGCATGATCCTGCCGGCAAGGGAGGTGGGGTGTGGGTAGGGGACACCAGATCTGGGAGCTCCCTTCTCCTCAAGGAGTGGAATCAAAGGGTGGGGTCTTGGCCTCTCCCACAGCAGAGCCGAGTTGGGTTGGGGTCCTAGGAGTGCCACTCCCACCCCAACCTCAGGCCCAGTCGTACTCATAGAAGTCAGATTTGGAGATACGCAGGAAGGTGCAGTCGCGCTGGGCACGCAGCGTGAAGATGAGGGGTTCGCCCGTGAGCACAGCCAGCTGCCCCACCAGCTCTCCCGGTTGTGCCACGAACAGGCACACGTCCTCCGCCTTGTCGATCATGCGCTGATACACGTGCAGGCAGCCCCAGAGCACGAAGTGCAGGCTCACGTCCTGTGAGGGCAGGGGCTGGGAGATGAGCACACAGCCAGCAACAGCATCCCCCACCCAACTCAGGGGCAATGTGCCCTATGGAAAGATTAAGAGGGAAGGGTTGGGCTGGCCTGTTAGCTCAGTGGGTTAGAGCCATGTTGCTAACACAATGGTCAAGGGTTCAGATCCCCAAGCGGCCAGCCGCCAAAAACAAACAAAAAAAGAAGGTAGGTTAAGACTTTGATATGTGAATAGCACAGATAGATACACAGGCAGAGAAGCTCCTTGACTTACAATGAGGTTGTGTCCTGATAAACGCGTTGTAAGTCAAAAGTGCATTTAACACACCTAACCTGCTGAACATCACAGCCTACCTTCAACACACTCAGAACACTTACATTAGCCTACAATTGGACGATATCATTTAACACAAAAGCCTATTTTTTAAAAAAAGGGTTGAATATTTAATGTAACTTATTGAATACTGTACTGAAAGCAAAAATCAGAACGGTTGTATGGGTACTCAAAACATGATCATAAAGTCAAAAAATCGTAAACCAAACCATCATAAGTCAGGGACCATCTATATATACTAAGCACCCGGGACAGACATTGCTAATGGATCACCAAATTGAGACCAGATTAAGGCCTGTGAATTCTTTTCAACACAGCCAGCAAGACGCTGCAAGGAAGGGCTACACAGGGGCCTGGCTGAGCTTAAATTCTCTTTGCTTATGCTGGGCAACTGAATAGCCACATGGAAAAGAATGAAGCTGGACTCCTATCTCAAACCATATCAAAATGGATCAAAACAAATGTAAGAGCTAAAACTATATGTGGTGCTGATAACACTAAGATCCAGGATTTGATCCCTGTATTGGCCAGCCACACACACACACACACACACACACACACACACACACACACACACACACAAAAGAAAGAGCTAAGAAAGACCATAAAATTCTTACAAGAAAAATTCTTACAAGAAAATCCTTCGTGACCTTGGATTCAGCAATGGATTCTTAGATGTGTCACCAAAAGCACGATCAACAGAATTGGACTTCATCAAGATTAAGAACTTTTTTTTTTTTTTTTCCTTTTTGTCTTTTTCCGTGTCCGGCAACGGATTGCAACCCTCAGTGTCGCCCCCGTACCGGACCGGGACCGGCAACGGGATCGCAATCCTCGGTGTTGCTCCCGTGCCTCGCTCAGCCAGTGAGCGGGAACCGGTCTGTATGTGGGATCTGAACCCTTGGCGGGAGCGCTGCCACGCTCCCAAGTGGCGCACTATAGCAGTGCGCCACTGGGCCGGCCCAAGATTAAGAACTTTAGGGCCAGCCCATGGCTCACTCGGGAGAGTGTGGTGCTGATAACACCAAGGCCACAGGTTCGGATCCCGTATAGGGATGGCCAGTTAGCTCACTTGGGAGAGTGTGGTGCTGACAACACCAAGTCAAGGGTTAAGATCCCCTTACTGGTCATATTAAAAAAAAAAAAAAAAAAAAAAAAAAAACGATTAAGAACTTTAAAAGATAAAACAAAATAAAATAAGATAAAAAGATTAAGAACTTTTGGGCTTCAAAGGACACTATCAAGAAAGTGAAAGGACAACGCACAGACTGAGAAAATATTTGCAAATCATACGTATGATAAAGGTCTAGTATCCAGAATATATAAGGAGGCTGGTCAGGTAGCTCAGCTGATTAGAGTTCAGCCTTATAACATCAAAGTCACGGGTTCAGATCCCGTACCGGCCAGCAGCATAAAACAAAAACAAAAACCCAAAACAAAAACTCACACAACGACAGGAATGGCGGGAGGATGGAAAAGAGAAAAAAGACGAAAAAAGACAAATAACCCAATTTAAAAATGGACAAGGAACCTGAATACATTTCTCCAAGGAAGATATATAAATGGCCAATAAGCACATGAAAGATGCTCAAAATCATGGATCATCAGAGAAACACAAATCAAAACCACATGAGATACCCCTTCACACTAAGATGGCTAGAATCAAATGTTGGGAGGATGAGGAGACACTGGAACCCTCATACACGCTGGCGGGAATGTAGAATGCGGCAGCTGGTCTGGAAAACAGTCTGGCAAAGTTAAAAACAGTCCTCCAAAACTTAAAAATAGAGTTGCCATATGACCAAGCAATTCGACTCCTAGGTATATACCTAAGAGAAATAAAAACATACGGCCACACAGAAATTTGTACATGAATGTTCACAGCAGATTATTCGTAACAACTAAAAGTGGAAACAACCCAAATGTCCGTCAACAGATGAATGATAGATAAAATGTGGCCTATCCATATTATGGATTATTTGGCCATAAAGAAATGAAGCCCTGATACATGCCACAACATGGATGAACACTGAAAACGTGCTAAGTGAGAGGGGCCAGACACAAAAAGCCAGATATTGTATGATTCCATTTATGGGAAATGTCCAGAACAGGCAAATGTACAGAGACAGAGAGTAGATTGCTCAGGGCTAAGGGAGGAGGTTGACGACTAAATGAATGAGGCTTCTTTTCAAGGTGATGAAATGTTCTAAGATTGACTGTGGTGATGTTTGCCCAACTCTGTAAGTGTACTAAAAACCATGGAAGTGTATATATAGACTTTAAATGGGTGAATTGGGGACTGGCCAGTTAGCTCAGCTGGTTAGAGCATAGCCTTGTAACACCAAGTTCAGGGTTTGGATCCCTTTACCGGCCAGACACAAGGAAAATGAGTTATATCTCAATAAAACTACTACCCATGCCCCCAAAACTCCTCTTTGCTCTTCAATGGTCCCACTTGAGTCCTGCCGACTTACTTTTATTTCCTAGAGATTAACACGTTTCCTCCCCTGCAGAATACTGGCACCAGCTCTTCACTCTGCCTAGAATGGCCTTTCCTCCTGCCTGCACCCAGTTAATTTCTCCTCATCCTTCCTCCTTAGCTGGAGGGCTCGTCCTCAGAGACACCAGCCTGTCTAAGCCAGACTCGGTAGTGCTGAGAATGTCTTCTTCCCAACACTAAGCACTTAGGATTTTATAAGGATTTGTAAAATCCTTTGAGTCATGTCCATCAGAACTGTGGGCTTCCCAAGGGCAGGGACCATGCCAATTTTTCTTGCTTCTTGTCCAGCAGGCAGCACAGCGTCTGGGACATGGCAGATGCTCAGTAAACAGATGTTTCACTCCTCTCTGGTTAGTCTGACCAGTCAGACAGCTCTCCATCCCACCCCTTTATAAATAAGGAACTGAAACTGCCCAGAGACAGGTTCCTTCCTTATCCACCACACCAACCTGTCTGGCACCCAACAAAGCTCTACCCCCCAGAACACCACAGGGACCTTTGGGTAGTACATGGCCCCAGGAGATCTACAGTCAGCCCTCGGTATCTGCAGAGGATTGCTTCCAAGAAACCCCACATACACCAAAACCTGCAGATACTTAAGACTGGCAGTTGGCCCTGGGGAACCCACATATATGAAAAGACAGACCTCTGTACGCGCAGGTTCTGCAACCCGCCAATACCATATTTTTGATCTGCGATTGGTTGAAAATAATCCATGTGTAAGTAGACCCATGCAGTTTAAACCCATGTTGTTCAACGGTCAAGTGTACAGACATACACACATGCTGGTACCTTCTCAGACAGAATTTCCAGACTGTGTTTGGGAGTTACAAATATGAGGCTTCCATTTGTCATTGGATTGGGAGGTGTGTTTCTTTACCGTAGGACTTCTCAGAGCCTTGGCTATTTTAATGATGTTCACTGGGAGCGTCCAAGAAGGGATAAAACAACATTTCTCAAATCTATTTGATCACAGATCCCTTGTCTGTAATACATATATTGCATGAAACACTTGGGGAAATGCGTGTATAAAGCATACTTTCTCAGCCTTGGCACTATTGATCGTTTGGATTAGATAATGCTGTCAGGCTGCACGGTGCATCTGAGCATCCCTGGCCTCCCTCCCAAGTGTGACAATCAAAAATGTTTTGGTACTGCCGTATGTCCCTTGTTGGACAAAATCACCCCCAGTTGAGAACCATGGGTATAAAGTTTCCAAGAGAAGCACAGCAGAGTAGCAGTCCCTAACAAAGTCCTGCAGAGCCCGAGAAGCCTTGAGGACTGCAGACCAGCCCAATCCACTAGCAGGCCAGGGCTGGGTTGAGCCCAACAGACTCCCACATGAGCAGAGCCCAACAGATACTCCAACATGAGCAGGGCCCAGGGCCCAGGGCCCCTGCAGGAGCCACGGTGTGACTGCACTTCCTCATCCTGTCCCCCAAGTATCAGAACAGCTTGCAAAAGCCTCACCCCATTTCCTTGCCAGAAAGGAACCTGCCCCTGCAGTGAGCAGCTCAAGGAGATAGCAGAATCACCCAATCAAGTGATATAACAGGGCTGGGTGGTTAGCTCACTCGGTTAGAGGGTGGTGCTGATAACACCAAGGTCCAGGGCTTGATTCCTGTACTGGCCAGCCATCAAAAAAAAAAAAAAAGAAAAGAAAAAAAAGACACTACCCCAGCCACCCCAGCTACCAAGTGGACGACATCTCCCACTCTGTCCCCAACCCCGGCCCAGGCTTCTCCCCCCTAAGTTTGAAGTAGTTCTGGGGTCTCACTGCCTGTGGCATGTTGCTGGCTTCAACTGTCACCCTATGTCCCTCTCACCATGAGCTACTGCTAAACTTCTTCCCTGGGGACACTGTCACCCTTGCAAACCTTATACATCTCTGAACTGAGTGACTCCTATTCTTACCCCCACTGCACAGATGAGAAAGCTGAGAACTTTCTAGATCATTCACCCAACATCACGGGGAGTCTGAGCAGAGTTCAGTTTCAACTCTCCTCTCCGCCTCCTGACTTGAGATCCTGGCCAGGTGGCTAACCCTTAAAGACAATGAAGGAATTGGCAGGATCCACTTTCCTACACCTCCTGGGTGCTGCCGGGAGGCACCAGCACCCTGCCCCTGGGGCTGGTTCATGGGTCCAGATGTTGACTTCTTTTTTTTTAAAAGATGACCAGTAAGGGGATCTTAACCCTTGACTTGGTGTTGTCGGCACCATGCTCAGCCAGTGAGCGAACTGGCCATCCCTATATAGGATCCGAACACATGGCCTTCGTGTCATCAGCACCGCACTCTCCCGAATGAGCCACAGGCTGGTCCTCAGATGTTGACTTCTTTTTTTTTAAAAGATGACCAGTAAGGGGATCTTAACCCTTGACTTGGTGTTGTCGGCACCATGCTCAGCCAGTGAGCGAACTGGCCATCCCTATATAGGATCCGAACACATGGCCTTGGTGTCATCAGCACCGCACTCTCCCGAATGAGCCACAGGCTGGTCCTCAGATGTTGACTTCTACCCATTTACTGAGCACCTATCCTGGCACGGGCCAGGGTTAGAAGTGAACAGAACATCAGGGAACACTGGAGAATTGGAAGATCAGAAAATTGATCTCACAGGAAAAGCCGGGGCAGACAGGAGAGATCTGAAGGTTTGGGTCACAGGGTAAAAGGTTCATGGGTTGGAAGTGAAGGGTTGATAGGTCTAGAAGACATGAGGTAGGGGGACAGAGTAAGGATCATAGGATCTAAGAGTTAGAGGTTGGAAATCACAGGATGAGAAGTCTATCTGTATGGGGGCAGGTGTCAGTCCTAGAGCCAGAGGTCAGGGGTCAGAGGTGAAAGGGAGAAATCTCGGGTTGTAGAGATAGAGGTCAGGGCTCGGCCTCACCTGGTCCCCCTGTCGGGCAATGACGGTGCCGGCTTTGGCATGACGCAGCAAGACCCGGCTGTTCAGGAGGGACAGGTCCTGGGGAGCAAGGGGGATTGAGATGGGCCCAGCCAGGCCTCCCCTCCTCCAGCCCCGTCCCCAGCCCCCTTGGGCCACCCACCTCAATCCGCATCAGCTTGGCCAGCTCCCGCTTGGCCGCCTCAAAGATGGTGCTTGTCTGGCGGCCCTGGTAGGGCCCGAAGAGGCAGCCACCGGTGGCCGACTCGTCCTCGCAGTAGCTATATTCACAGGCGCCTGCCGGCTGCTCCCGGGGCTCCTGAGTGGGGGTCTGCGTAGGGCAAGGCCAGTGACCTTCTGCTGCTCACTCCCAACCACCCTTCTTAGGGGACCCCACCATTGGCCAGGCCAGGATCCTGGGATTGGGATGGAGTTGGGGTCTTACTCGAGCAGGGGCTGCCTGGGGTCCCCCGGAGGCCTCTTCTTGAAGGGACACAG
Source organism: Galeopterus variegatus (assembly GCF_000696425.1). Lineage (NCBI taxonomy): Eukaryota > Metazoa > Chordata > Mammalia > Dermoptera > Cynocephalidae > Galeopterus > Galeopterus variegatus. The sequence continues at coordinate 136,176 of NW_007728244.1, forward strand.
AGATCCGGCCCCGCTCATAGGCCATGTCGAAGTCAGAGCGGGGGCCACCCTGCAAGCCTGTGGGTGGTCAGGGGCAGAAATAAAAACAATACAGAATCAGGCTGTCCAGTGAGCTCAGTTGATTAAAGCGTGGCATTATAACACCAAGGTCAAGGGTTCAGATCCCCATACCACCCAGCAGCAAAAATAAGTGAATGAATGAAAGAATGAATAGATAACTAGAAAGATGACAGTGACCACAAAGGCAGCCTAAAACCAACCGCTACTCCACACTCAGCGCCACAACCGTGGCAGACATGACTAACTGATGGCCGCGCTCCCCCACCGAATCTTTCTCACCACAGTTGGGAAAGCACCATCTCAATGAATACCCACCAAAAAGGACTGGAGAAAGCACTGTTGGTCTTCCCATCTCGTGGATAAGGAAAATCAAGACTGGCAGGTCTGGATTCAAACCCAGAAACTCAATGGCCCTCCCCTGACACTCAATGCCCCAAACCTGAGATGTCCACTGGCATAGAGATGCAGCGACTCAGCAGAGGGGCTGAGGGGGCTTCCAGGGATGTAGGCTTCACAGGGTCCCCTAGGGCAGACATGTGTTCAGGTTCCTGTCCCTCAGAGCCACTAGGTCCAGAGCCAGGATTAGGGGGTGGGAGTTGGAGAGGGCTCTGAACAGGGGTCAGCTTGGAGTCCCTGGGGATAGGGGAACTAGGAAAAGCAATTCGAATGCATTCCCTGGGCCGAGGACAGAGGCTCCTGGGAGACCAGACAGAAGTCAGACCTGGGTACCCAGCTGAAGGGTTGTGGGAGGCTGGGATCAGGTTGGGTCTCTGCAGAACTGAGAAAGGGATTGTGGGGCTGAGTCAGGGCTTCCTGGGCAACTGGGCTGGGCAGTCCTAGGGACCCACACAGGGGTGGTCTTGGGTACCTGTAGGTCCAGGCAGTGGAGCCCCGGTGGGGTCAGGCGGCCGACCGGGGGTCTCTCTTGGCTCCTCACTAGCTGAGTTGCTGACCACCCGCTTGGAGCCACGCACGGGGCTGGTGCGGGTTGGGAGGCCAGGGCTGGGGAACAGGCGCAGGGGCTGGATCTCCTGGGGACAGAGAGCAGCTTGTGCCATGTCTCAGGAGTCCCATCCTGCCCTCCCCCCTCCCCCCACCCCCCTCTATCCTCCTGTGCTCGCCCCCAACTCACGTGGCTGAAGAGCTCATTGGTCAGACCCAGGTAGTTGTGCAGCGCCAGGAAGGTGACTCGTTGTAGCCTCACCATGATGATCTGCAGGGGCGTGAGGGGGCGTGAGGGGGCAGGGTGGGCGGAGGGGTGGGACCAGAGGGTGGGGAAAAGGAGGTGGGGTGGGGCCAAGGTCAGAGATGGGGCGGAGCCACGGTGGCTCTGGAGCAGGCTGCTCAGAGCAGATAACCACAGCCTGAGAGCCTGCAGGCTGCTGGGCTCCAGCACTGTGCCTGCGGTGGGTGGGGGCACAAGTGGGGCCCCTGGGTGAAAGGAGGGAGGCGGAAGGCCCACTGACCTGCACCACCCGCACCAAGCTCTCCGGATACTTGGTGAAGACGGCAGAGAAGGCTTCCACTGGCAGCCTCAGCACTGTGGAGTCACGGGCTGCCCTGGCAGACACCGTTCGCTGGGGATGCTGGTGACCCTGAGGCAGGAAAGGACAGGAGAAGACACAAGGTCAGGGGCTCAGAGTCCCCTCACTGCTCCCCCAGCCCTTCCCGCTGCCAGTGCCTTTAAGCACCACTGGTAGCATCATGAGGGAACCAGAGATTGGGGGTCCTTCCACTGGGTGTGTCCTTATTCCCCAGCCCTCCACCTCAGACTGGTCACTCACAGTGATGACATCCAGGATGCTTAGAAGGCTGTTCACGCTGTCTCCAGGGACCACTTCCTTCACAACACATTCCTTCCCATCCTGAGACACAAGGGACCGCTGACTAGTGCTGGCCTGGCCCAGGTGACTGGCATTCTGCTCCCTGACCATATCACTAGTCCTTACCCTCACCCATCCCAGTGATCACTGACACCCCCTGCATCCCGAAACCCACCAAACTTTCTGACCAGCAGCTGCCTTCTGTCCTTCACTAACAGTAACCACTAACCAACCATGGAGATCACCCCAAATGTCCTTGGTCACCCATTCCCGACTCCCTTTTTTTTTTTTTTTGGCATTTGGCCAGTATGGAGATCTGAACCCTTTAGACCTTGGTGTTATCAGCACCATACTCTAACCAACTGAGCTAATCAGCTAGCCCTCCCCTGACTCCTGACTCCACATCTCAGAAGACCACCAACCCTGCTGACCAACAGCAGGTCCTGACCCCAGTGACCGCTGTCCCACTGCCCATCCCCCTGTGGTGGCTCCCCAGGCAGTCCACTCACAGGCCCTGGCAAGCAGAGCTCCAGCAGCCCATCCTGCACCACGTAGATGCTGGCATCGGGCTGGCCTGGCCGCAAGACATAGTCTCCCTGGCTCAGTCGCTGGAAGACCATGTGCCTACAGAGCTCCAGGAAGAGTGGCTTCTCAAAGTGGCCCAGCACCCTGTTAGAGGGGCGGTGGGGGGAGGGAGTGCAGGTCAGAGCAGCCCCCAGCGCTGCAGCCCCCCTGCCCACACCCCCGACACTGACCGGACGTTCTTGAGCATGTAGAGCACTTCAGAGGGCAGGTGGGAGTTGGCCAGGTCACCCTCTGTCAGGTCCGCCTCCAGCACTGCGGGCGGGGGCTCCTTCCGCTGCAATGTCGGTGTCTCTTTCTGGATGCGCAGGATCCTGGTGGGAGAAGAGGGGTGGACAGAAAAAGGGCTCAGGTAGACCTAAGACCCCTCGCATAGCCTTTCCCCCTCGTAGAGCAAACTTTGGCCACTGGACAAATCAGGCCCACCCTCTACTTTTTGTTAATAAAGTCTTATTGGCACACAGCCACAATCATTGATGTATTTGCATACTGTCTATGGCTGCTTTCATGCTACAACAGCAGAGTTGAATAGTTGTGACAGAGACTGTATGTGGCCTGCAAAGCCTAAAACGTTTACCATCTGGCCCTTTGCAGAAAAAAATTATGACTCCTGATATAAAGTCCTGAGACTGCCCTTCCACTAGTCATAGGCCCCTGAGATGGACCCTAACTAGGTGGACCCTAGTTAGGAAGACCCCTGACATAGATTCTAAGACATGGGAAGAGCCCCAGAACAGCACTTCTGTTTGTCATGGAAGCCCTAAAATAGTCCTTCCAGTAGTTACAGGCTAGATTTCTGAACTAGCCTCCCTAATGGGCATGCCTCTGGGGTACCTTCCATTATATGAAAAGATCCCAGACACAGCCTTTCTGCTCTTTGTAAATGGCTATGAGATAGCCCTTCCTCCCAGGTCTCAGAGAATCCTGATACAGCCCCTCTCATGGCCACAAAGATCCCTGAGATAGCCCTCATGACATGTGGAGAATCCAGATATATCTCCTCCGTTAATCGTGGACCTGGAAGAGCCCTTTCTCATAAGTCACAGTGACTGCTGAGACATCACCTCCATTGACACAAGATCCCTGACACAGACCCTCTAGAATGAGCAAACCCTTGAGGTAAACTCAATGATAGAGAAAAATCCAGACATAATTTCTCTTCTGATCAGGGAGATCCTGGGCTATCCCTTCCCCAGACCACAGAGAGCTCTGAGATAGCCTAGATAGCCATCTGACAGTCATGAAGATTTCAGGGTGTGCACCCTCCTCAAGGATGTGCAGACACTGGAGACAGCCCCATGATGTGGAGAAACCTGAGATACAGACACTCAACCGATCACGGAGAATCTAGAGATAGTTCTTCTACTAATGTCATAGAAAGCTCTGTGATACCATAACTGTACATCATGAAGAGCCTTCGAATGGCCCCCTAGTGTGAGAAAACCCTTGACAAAGACCTTCAGGATAGATCACATGATGCAAGGAGCCCCCAGAGCCAGCTCCCAACTTACAAGATCAATCCCTGGCAGAGCCTTTCTCAGAGACCTAGATATAGACCTTTGCTGCCAACATGGACCACCTGAAATGTCCTTCCTGTTTTTCTTTTTTTGTTTGTTTTAAAAAGATGACTGGTAAGGGGATCTTAACCCTTGGCTTGGTGTTGTCAGCACCACGCTCAACCAGTGAGCCAACTGGCCATCCCTATATAGGATCCGAACCCGTGGCCTTGGTGTTATCAGCACGCACTCTCCCGAGTGAGCCACGGAGATTCTTGAGATAGCCCCTTGACAATAGAAACCCCCAAGACATCCTCCCTAATGTGGGAATAACTCCAAGGTCAGTGACAGAGAGAGATGTCTTCTGACGTAGAAAGACTAGAGATAACCCCTACAGACAGCCCCTTTAGCAGGTCATACAAACACCTGAGATAACCCCAGTAAGGCACCCTAGAATAAACCCTCTCATGTGGGGAGACCCCAAGATGTAGACCCCTAAACATATGGTGAGACCTGTGAGATACTAGCTCTGGAGCAGATAGATACCCCTGTGGTAAGGGAACATCACTGAGATAGCCCTCAGGGGACAGAAACTCCAGACACAGCTCGTCTGGTGTGGGACAGCTCTGAAACAGCCCCTCAAAGGAGAGCCCTCAGAGGTCCCTCTGATGTGGGAAGACTCCCAAAACCGTCCGTGGGATTCAAAGAACTCTGATATATACACTTCGGTATGAGCTGATCATTCAAAAGGCCCCTGAGATAGTCCCCAGCGCCAGATAGACCCAGCACAGCCTTACTTCTTGGCAATGTTGAGCATCTTAAGTTTCTTCTTCATGCGTGGCCGGGAAGTGGTGGAGACTGAGGCGTCCACCAGGGAAGAGGTGGACTGTGACACCTGGGAGAATTAAGGGGGGTACGGGTCAACTGCCAGTTCAGACCCAGGGGGAGAGGAGAGCTCGATCCAGGAGCGCTTCACTAAGGAGAGATGCGGTGGCGCCCACTAGGAGATGTAAATAGGGAAGGGGCAGGGCCTCTGCTGGTCAGCGCGGATCCCAGCGGGCCGTGGACTCACCTTCCGCATAATCTTCCGGCCATAGAAAAGCACTTTGTCCCTCTTCCGGAACCGATACCGTGGGCCATCCGGGGCCGGGGTTTCTGGGGATAGGTGGGGAGAGGGGCACTCCGAGCTCTGCGCAGACTCCATGCTGCCCGAGCTGGGAAGGCTGCGTGCACACTCCAGCAAATCTCCATCTCTACGGGTGTGGGAACCCGAGTATTTCAGCTCCCCACCCCAGAGCCTCCCCGCAAGAGCCCTCCGGGTCCTCACTCGGCACTCGCAGCCTCCGCACCACCAGGAGGATGAGCACGGCCGTAACCAGCACCGCCACTCCGGCCCCTATCATCACGCCCAGCACCTGCGGGACGAACGGCACTGGCTGCGAACCGCATATCTGTCCCTCCAAGTCCTCCCCGGGTGTCTCCATCTGCAGAATGGGCCAGCTCGGTTCCCTGCCGGGGGCGCGACTCCGCCCGACGGTTCGGCGGCCCGCGGTGCATGCCGGGAAACGTAGTTTCACCGGAACAGACGCAGCCTCGTTCTCGCGAGACCGCGAGAGTGCACGCTGAGCACGCTGGGAGTTGTAGTCCCCGCCGCGCCGCACCAACCGCAACCTTTACCATTCCTGTTTGCAGTGGGGCCTCCATCAGTTGCTTCAGGCCGAGCGGCGGGTCTGGTAGCCGGGAGTCCTGGGGAATCAAGGAGCAGCAGGAACTTGTGCCAGTGGTCAATAAGGGCCCAACCCTTCCCTGCCGCGAGCCCCGCCCCCTGGGTTCCTGCTGCCCGGATGGGAAAGTTACAGGGGTAGAGGGGTGCTGCGGGACAGAGGGACGGGACAAATTGACCTCCCGGCCCAGGCCAGGGGTTGAAGCTGGTCCCCGGCTCCTCGCCAGGCTCCCTTCGCCTACGCACAAGACCGCCCAGACATCCGGCCCCTCCAACCGCACCCCGGGGCCAAAGGGTAGCCGTCCTAGCGTCCACAGTCAGCAGCCCGTGGGCGGGTCTCCGCAGGGCACGGCCCCCTCCAGCTGGTGGCCCCGTCCTGGGCCTGCACGGGATTGATCAATCCTGCCCGACAGACTCCTGGGCCGCACCTCCTCGCCTACCCACTCCCTAGAAGACTGGATGCCCCACTCCAGGAAAACTGGCGCCTGCCTGCAAGCCACGAAGTCCGAAGGGAGGGGAGGAACAGCTGGACACTTACTCCGACCCAAGCCTGCCCCCGGGAAGACCCGGGAGCTGGGGCGCCGGGGAGTGCTGCCGGCGACTCCCACAGAAGGGGTCCTGGGGCAATCTCGAGCCCTGGGACGCTCGGGTGGGGTGGGCTTGCTAGGTTTATTCTGGGGATTTACTATCACATTATAATAAAGTTATGGGGTCTCTGATGGTGAGGAGCATCACTGGGCCTCCGGAACGATGGTGGCGCCGCTGGTGAGAGGCGTAACCAGGGACGCTGGAATTACTGGGGAGCCCTGGAAAGTTACTGAGAGATTCCGAGGAATACAAGACTGGGGAAGCCGAGAGCTGGGTGGGCACGTCCCTGGGGTCATCTGCGTATGAGATCGGGCCTGGGGAGGGTGTCCGGGCTCCTTGGAAGATACTGAGGAACGCTGGAACACTCTGGGACTTTTCTCTGAAGCTGAAGATGTTTCTGGCGCTGTTAGAGTATTAATGGCAATTCGGGAGAGTCACTGGGCCCTTGAGACGTCAGCTGAAAAATTCGTGGTGACTGGTCCCCTTTCACCCCAGGGCGCACCCGGCTACAGGTGCAGAAACATCTTCCGGGAACTAGGGGGTTGGGAGCATCAGAAAGTCGGGAGCTACTGGGAATCGGCGGAGGAGAGATCTTGAGAAAGCCGAGACTCGCTAACGATAGCCGGAGGGACGCCCCTGAGGGGCCGATGAAAACCCGAACTCACCCAGGGGCCTCAGCTGGAGTCCACTCTGCGCCAGCACCGCTAGCTTTCCGCCGGGCTCGGCAGGCGCGGCCCCTTTAAATTATTCACCGGAGGGAGCCTCGCAGCCCCGCCCCCCGCCGGGCTCGGAACTTCTCGACACTTCTCGACAAGCCAGCCGGGCTGAGTGTGGCCGCGCTTTAAAGGAGCAGGAGACCGACCGGTGCAAGGACTGCCCCTTCCGCTAGAATAAGAACAACGAGTTTGTTTTCCCGTTTATTTAACACCCACCCCTCCCCCCCAGTGTCCGACCCGACTGGTCCAGGCCCTCACAGGGCCCGGCAGGGATCCGGTCCTTAAAAGCAAACCCTAAAAATAAATAAGTGGAGGTCCCCGCAGTCCGGGGGCTAAAGTTCAGTGGCCGTCGTGGTCAATTCACCAGCAGCGAATGTTCCTCAGAGGCGTCCCTGGAGGAGAGGAGCAGAGGGCGGGGGCATCAGGTCTCTCTGGCCCGCTCCCCTTCCGCCTTCTCCCAGCTCCCAGCCCTCAGTTCGAACCGAGCCCCGGACTCGAACCTGCCGCAGCAGCAGAGGAGGCTGCAGGCTGAGCCGCTCCCGCGGCGGAACTTGCCGGAGGTGGGGCTGTCCTGGCACTGCGCGATGTAGGCCTGGAGCTCGCTCTCCTCGCCGGCACCGCCCGGGTGCTGGGGAGAGATACCAGCGGCCCAGCATGAGAACAGACCCCCGAACTCCAAGGCTCTTTGAGGTCTGCCCTCCCCTGCCGCCATCTGGTTCTCCTTGCTGTTCCTCCAACGCCCAGGCAGGCTCCCACCTCTGGGCTTGGCACTGCTGTGCCATCTGCCTGTTGTTTCCTGACCCCTGGGCACACACTGCACCTTCTGCATCAGTCTGATACCCTGCGCTAGACTACTGCTGGGCCTGAGAACAGCCTGGGTGCTCGGTCACATCTATTGAGCTGGGTGCACGTGTAGCACTGCTGTGGGAACAGGGTTTGAGTGACAGAAATGTGTCTGTGGGATTGCTGTATCCATGCACAGGGCGGTTAGGGAGTGCACACATCTGCCGTTGACATAGTACGTGGCAGGGCCCCCTGGCAGGGCCTTCTCTCCTCACATCTGCAGGGAGCCACCATCTTTTCTCCAAGTCCTTTCCAGCTACTATGCCTTTGCTTTGGCTGCCTCCCCAACCCCCCACCCCCGCACCGTGCTCTCTCCCTTGGGCTCCCATCTCTTCAATCTAGAACTCTCTGAGATAATGGAAATGTTAGATATCTATGCTGTCCAATATGGTAGCCACTAGCCACACTGGCTTTTAGGTACTTGACATGTGGATGGTGTGAGTGAGGAACTGAATTTGGAACTGTATTTCATTTTAATCAAAATCAAAATCAAAATTTATATAGTTACGGACAGAACATTCTAGAAGCTTTCCTGGACCCACTGTAATACCGGTCTAAAGCAGGGTTCCTCTGTAACCTTCTACACTTCCTTCATACCTCTGACCAATCGTCATTGGTCATATGTTGTTCCTGTACTATCTGCCTCTCCCACTGGCCTTGGACAGTCCGTGGACACCCAATTTCCCTTGATGCCCACACCTAGCACAGAGCTTGGCCCACAGTAGGCCTTTGGACATGTTTGCGAAAAGAATCCTGTGACCTGCCATCGGCACGTCCTGCTCAGTCTCCTTTCTCTCCCCTGACCCCTGCAGCCTGCAGGACAACCACCATTGCCAGACCCAAACGGCCCCTCCTGGGCCACCCTACTGGAAAAAGGGGTTAAGAGTATGTCTTCTGGAATCAGGCAGGCCTGGATTAAACCCGGCTCCACCACCCAGTAGCTAACCTTGTGCAGGTTACTGCAACTTTATGACTCAGTTTCCCTGTTGGTAAAGCAGACTCAGGAAACTTCCGGGCCTGAGCCCCACATTGAGATGCTATCGGTCCCACCCGTACCCTCAAATTCCGAGCCACTCTCTTTGTAGCTCTGGAGAATCAACCATATTCTCTCCCCAAGTCTTCTCTTCTCACCCTGCTATGTCCCCAAGCCCCCTTCATGGCCAACTCCAAGAGACCCGGAGCCCAAGTTTGGGGTTGTGTTGGACCTCAGGGAGGCAGGCCAGGTGGGGGCGTGTGGGGCCGCATGGCTGACCTTGATGGTGTCATAGGCGCCGGTGATGAGTGCAATGAAGAGACTCAGCACCATGTAGATGAAGAGGCTGATGAAGGAGTAGAGGTAGAGCTGGGAGAAGAGCCAGACCAGGCTGCTGCGGCCCTGCTGTGCCTGCATCGCCGCAAACGTCACAAACATGTCGTCCCCGTTGATGAGTGAGAACAGGCACTCGGACACCATGGACAGCGAGCGGAACTGCCGGCAGGGCAGAGGGGTCAGAGGGAGCCATGGGCACAGCCAGGGGCTGGCATCACGGCAGGGTGACCACAGGTCAGCGGGGATAGTGGGCAGAGTACCAGCAGTCACCATAGGGAGGCAAGGATCATAGTGTCAAGGTCACAGGGTCAATGACAGGTTCCCCAGGGGTCAGAGGAGCCAGTAGATAGAACTGTAGGTATAGCAATGTGGTCAAGAGAGGGTCATTAGCAACTGTGACAATGATAAAGTCACAGGGTCAATGTCAGGGTCACCAGAGGTCACAGGGGACAGGACAGAGTATCAGGAGTCACAATGGGGTCATCTGGGGGTCATGGTATCAATGTCAAGGTGTCAGGGTCAATGTCAGGGTCACTGAGGGCCAACGGGGACAGAGAACAAAACTGCTACAGACCTGCTGGTAAGGCACCAGGGGCCAAAGTGGGTCATGCAATATCATCAGGTCTGGAGATACCAGGAGTCAGAGGGCTTAGAGAGTGCACTCAGGGCAAGGGAGCCAAGTATCCTTGGACTATAGGTCAGGAGGACCCCCAGCCCTGGCAGCCCCTACCTTCACGTGGTAGGGCCCCAACACGATCCAGCCGCAGAAGCAGTAGCCCAGATAAATGACAGCCACACAGCAGCAGAAGCGCATGACGCTGGGCAGGGCCACCCGCAGTGTGGCGATGAGAATCTGTGGCGAGGCAGAGGGGGGCCACATTCAGAGTGCAGCTACAACCTGGCTTGGCTGTAGGCACCCACATGGGGGTGAAGCAGGCAGGCCTGTCCTGAGGGGGCTCCAGGGTACCCCAGGTCTGGACTCAGAGGGGTGGGCTCTGGTGGCCCAGGTGCAGGGACAGGTATGTCTGGGGTGGGCAGGTATGAGTAAGAGGCTTGTGACGGGCCACTGGCAGGGCCTGGTGAGTGTCATATGTGTGTGGATTGATAGGGGGGCACGGGGTGGCCACTTGGAGGGCCTGATTCCTCCCAGTCCCGGCCCATGGGTAGGAGGCTCACGTTGTACTTGTGGAAGAATGTCAGATACCGGATGACACCAACCCAGACGAGCAGCGTCGAGGTGCCCAAGAGGATGCTGCAGACGTCATAGCTGGCCAGGTTCTAGGGGTGGGAACAGTGTCAACCCATCTGGGGGGGATGTGGCCCCAGGCAGGCATTGGCAGCAGGGAGGAGACAGGACCTGGGGAATGAGGCAGCATAGGGACCCAGGGGAGGGCGTGCATGGGCAGGACCCACCTTGGCCTCGATGCCAATCTTCATGAAGGTGCCTGAGATGGTGAGCACGTCGCTGGTGACCAGCAGGATGTACCAGCCATTGACAAATTCCAGCCGTTCCCACAGGCTGATTACCCGTCCCCGCTTCCGCCACATGAACCTGACAAACTCCTGCAGAAGGCAGGCAGGGTGAAGGCCTGCCCAGGAAGTGGCCCCCAGCCTCCGCCCCCTACCCTATGGCTCCCGCGCTGGGCAAGGCGGGCCCGGTACACAGGACACTGGGGCCTCACATTCTGCAGCAGGAAGCCGCGGAGCAGAGAGCGGGCACAGAGCAGGAAGGATAAAGAGCAGGTAAGAATGACGACCACATCAAACAGGAGCCGGAAGCTGTTGTCTCCTGTGGGGAGGGGGGCAGCGGGTAGGGCCCAGGGTGGTATGGGGCCCGGGGAGGCCAGTGCTGGCGCCAGGGCAGGCTGAAGACCCTGGGGCTGCATGGCTAGTTTTCACCAGTCAGTCAGTCAGGGTGAGCCAGGATACCTGGTAAGCACTGATCTGGGGCTCAGGAGAATCCAAGGGCAGGTTGGGGCCCCTGGCCAGTGCTGGTCTGGGGTTTGGGGGGTCCCTGGTCAGCCCTGCTCTGGGACTCATGGGAATTCCTGGGTCAGGGGCTCACCGTGCCTGAAGACACTGGGGTGCTTACACTCCTGGATGTGGGCCTGGGTCTCCAGGCTGATGGGGACACGCCCGCTGTGCGCCTTATTGTCAAACGTGATCTGCAGGGCCAGGCAGGGCAGAAGGGGGCAGAGTAAATCTCAGCAGCCCCAAGCTCCAGATCCTCATGACGGATGGTCCGGCCAATCCCAGACTTCCCCATCATTCCCATGCTGGCCTCAGCCAATGGTCCCCAGCACTGGCACTCAGGAGCCCTGTGGGCCCCTTAGATCACAGGAGGGTCCTCACCAGGACGCTGAAGGTGTAGCAGTCTGGGATCTCGTTGTTGATGAGGCTCTGGAGGTTGATGGTCTTCAGCTGGAAGTGGATGGTGACGTTGATCAGCCTAGGGAGGAGGCTCGGGTGAGGGGCATGGGGCCCTGCAGGTCCCTCCCCGCACCCCTGCCCCGCGCTGACTCTGCAGCTGGCAGAGGAAGTGCTCGCACAGCAGGCATCAGTGTGGCGACCCCTGGCCTCCGCCTGTAGGGAAGTGGCTGCTGGGGCAAGAACACCCATTGTCCTGCCTCCCCCGACCCATGGCCCAGCCCCAGAGCGGCCCCCTCGAGCGAGCGAGCGAGTGAGCGAGCAAACGGGCAGTACTTGTGGAATTTGAGTGTGAGGTTCTTGTAACTGGAGCTGCCATCCGAGAGGGTGAGATCATCACTTGGGGGCCCTGGGGGTCGCTCAGGGGGATCCACCTGGATGCAGTCTGAGGACAGGGAGTCAGGAAAGGGCCTCAGGGGCGTGGGAGGCCAGGCTGGTCCCCCAGAGTCCCCACCAGCCTTCTTTCCTGCTTCACTTCCTGCTTTGTCCTTAAATATTTGCTGTTTCTCCCCAGAGCGGGACCTGGTCTGACCTATTCCCTACGGAAACCCTAGGGCCTGGTGCTCTGAGGGCCCCCCAAATGTATAATGAATGAATGATATTAAGAAATAACACATAGACTGGCTGGTTAGCTCAGTTGGTTAGAGCACAGCCGTATAACACCAAGGTCATCGGTTTGGATTCTTGGGTTGATCAGCCGCCAAAAAAAATTGTTTTTAACAAAAATAAAAATAAAAAATAACACAGATGCTCCTCGACTTATGATGAGGTTACATCCTGATAAAATCATTGTAAGTTGAAAATACTGTAAGTTGAAAATGCATTTAATACCCTGATAAACCCATTGTAAAGTCAGAAAATTCTAAGTCGAACCATTCAAAGTCCAAATGCTCCTTGGCTTATGATGGGGTCATGTCCTCATAAGCCCCTTGTAAAGTTAAAAAATCTTAAGTCAGGGGCTGTCTGTAACTGGTGTCTACACATCAGGCATCATACTAAGCACACCTCAAATCATTAATGATCACGGCAACCCCATCTTATGGATGACCAAAAGCTGGGATTTTAATTTTAATTTAATTTTCACTTTAAAACCATTCATTCCAGCATCCCAGGCTCCCAACAGCTAAGCCCCGCCCTGCCCACTCACCAGTGACAACCATTGGGTCAATGTCAAAGGTGTCATTGGCTGGGTCCACATGGCCATGGCGGTAGTACCGTTGGCAGAGAGCCAGAGCTGAGCTGTTGGCCCAGGGGCCACCTCTGTCTCGGACATAGGCATACCGGCCCAGTGACACATCGGGCAACACCAGGTACTGTGGGCAGAGAAGAGGAGATCTGTGAGCCCCGTCTGCTCTCCGCCACCTGCCCACCCACACTGGCCCACCCGCACCTGGTCCACAGCGTAGAATATGGCCTGGTAGAGCTGTTCCTGCGTGTAGGCTGCGAAGGTGTCGTCCGCCCCATCTGTGTAGCCCAGCAGGAAGAGGTGTCGGAAGGCGATGGTGTTTTCTTCCCGGAATGTCACAGCCAGCTGGTTGCTGAGCCCGAACAGGATGAGCTGGTGAGAGGGGCAGGGGAGGTTGACACTGCTGGGATGGGGGTCTCCGTCAGGGCAGAAGAGAAAAGAGAGAGCCCCAGAGACTTCCACTGGGGGGTCGGGGTAGGACCCTCTGAAGGGGACCTATGCATTTTTTGGCTCGATTTGATTAATTTTGCCCTCCTCAGCCCCCAACCCCTGGCATAAGCTCACACCACACCCACCATCATGTCCCCAAAACGCAGCACACAGTGGACTCTCCTGTATCTCATGGCAGCAGATAATGTTCATTAAGTGTTTACTGGGTGCAGTGTTCTGTGCTAAACCCAAACCTACAGCGTAAGTACCATTACTGGAAAGGGAAATTAGAGGTGTGATAACACGCCCAAAGTCACAGCCCTAGACTGGAAGCAATCACTCAGGGCAGTGGCTGAGTCTCATCTACCTTGGGGTCCCCAGAGCCTAGCACAGGGCCTTATGAGAGAGAGAAGACCAACTCTCTGCTCAGCCACTGGGTCTGATCTCTTTGAGAGTCAACAGGACGTCAGACTGCCTGGGTTCAAATCCCAGCTCCCAGCGCTCAGTTGCTGTGTGACTTTGGACAAGTCCCTTAACCTCTCTGAGCCTCAGTGGCCTCACCCATGTGACGGGGGCAACAGCAGTTGCCAGGAGACTGAAGGGTGCTGATGAACCTAAAAGGAGCAGCTGAACACACAGATCTCAGGTGGTTCTTGGCTGGTTAATACTACTGTCATTGTCATTATGCTGCTGTGAGAGGTCAGAACTAGGCTCCCACTCCAAGACTCTCCTTCAAGGAGAAGAGCAGCTGCGGGTGGCATTCTGCTGGGGTCCCTTCTTGGCTGGTCTCACCTGCACCGTGACCACCAAGATCTTGACCACCTGCAGCATCAGCTTGCAGGGCTTGCGGCCTTTGGCCCGGAACTTATCACAGGGACTCATGAAAAAGTACTTGAGACGGCGGCGGAGATCTTCCTCTTCTGGAAGGGTGGGAGGGGCTGGCGAAGCCCCCACCTGGGTCCCATACCCAGGGTTGGGGGTCAGGAGCCGCTCGGTCTCTGTAGGAATAGGAGAAGGTAGTGGGAACCAGGCCTATACAGCCCCACCTGTCCCACCTCCCCCCACCTTCTTGCCCAACAGTGGAGGCAGCAAAGGGCCTCTCCTCATGGCTCCATGCTCCAGCCAAGGAAGAACTTTGAGAGGTCTAAGAAAACCCAGATAATCTGCAGCGTTTTATGGATATATGCAGCAGTGTTGCTCAGAGATTATGAGTTGGTGTTTGGGAGACAAAAAGGCCTGAGCTGATTCCTGCCCCTAGTGCTCACCAGCTTGGACAGAACACTCAGCCTCTCTGAGCCTCAGTTTCCTCATCTGTAAAATGGAGCAATAATCATCTCTCATGGGGAAGCTGAGGAATTGATGCTTATAAAGCATGTACGACAGGGGCTGGCATAGGGTAAATGTCAGAACATTCCATCAATGTTCCTGTTGTTGATTTGTGGGGGAGAAAATGAACTACTTCCGGTGGCTTCTCATAGGGCATTCCAGACTCCCGGGCTCCTCCCAATTCCAGTCTCCAGGTATAAACACAGAGCTCGACCCACATTCCAGTTTTTTCTGAACAAATACCCAAAGGACAACCTTCATGCTCATCATAACTTGACCCATCCAGATGACACTCTCACAACCCACAGGCCTGGAGAAGGGGTGACTGACAATAACAGTAACAATGGAACACCTCTGCTGAAGACTTACCACCAGCTCCTGGAAATCACACAACCCTACAATCAAATCCCAGACCTGACACTTCCTGGTCAGGTGGCCCTGGACACCTCTCTAATCCTCCATCTCCTTATCTGAAAAGTGTAAATTTAAAAAATCTACCCCTAAGGCTGAGATCCTGAAGCTGCTCTAAAAATTCAATGAGATAAAGCAGGTAAAGACCTCAATAATTCTTCAGCAAACAGAAACTGTTCTAACCACCGCTTATTTCCTTCAAGCCTGAGTTTCAGCAACTGCTGGGGTCACAGCCGGCCACAGTAGCTCAAAACTGCCCCGACACACCCTCATCACTCCCACTGGGAGAACTCTTGCTTCTTTCTAGGGCCTGGCCCCCTGCCTGGAAAAGCTGTCAGGACAAATGTTAAACCCTGCCATGCAGGGAGGGACCAAGCTCCTGCCCCTCCCTTTGGAGTCTGGATGATGTTGTAGTTGTTTACAAGCCAGTTGGGAGAAAGGCCAGAGGGCAGGCCCTGTCTCCCTAGCTGGGATCACAGCTCACCCACTCCAGACCCTACCAACTGGGATACCTATCAGGAGCCTCCAGCTAGCTCAGGAAGAGGAAGCCAACACAAGGGGTCTTCCTCCAGGCTCCCCTGAGGGGGGCGTCCGAAGGGGCTGGAGGCTGGGCCTGAGCTTAGGAAGGCGGAGCTTCCAGGGGTTTGGAGATCTGAAACTGTTCGTCGCCTGGATTCAAGGAAGCAATCCCTCCAGCTCTCCGCCTGAGTTTAGGGAAGCTGAGCTTGGTTCTCCTGGATTCGGGAAGGGAAGCCTGGGAGGCTCCCGTGCAGGTTGGAGAAGCTGGTGCCCGCTGTCTGGTTCCAGCAAAGTTGAGCAATCAGAACCTAGGCTTCGTGCTGCCAGTTCCTCAGTCGGTTAGAGCGTGGTGCTACTAACATCAAGGTCCAGGGTTCGATCCCTGCCCCTGCCAGTCGCCCCCTAAAAGATTTTACAAAGTAGCACTTTCCCCCGCACCGGGTAGCAGCAAAAAAAGAAACAGAACCGAGGCTCCGATTGGAAATCCTGGGAACCTCACTGCCCCGAGTCGGAGAAGCTAGCCGCCCGCCCGACTTCCGGTGGCTTCTCATAGGGCATTCCAGACTCCCGGGCTCCTCCCAATTCCAGTCTCCAGGTATAAACACAGAGCTCGACCCACATTCCAGTTTTTTCTGAACAAATACCCAAAGGACAACCTTCATGCTCATCATAACTTGACCCATCCAGATGACACTCTCACAACCCACAGGCCTGGAGAAGGGGTGACTGACAATAACAGTAACAATGGAACACCTCTGCTGAAGACTTACCACCAGCTCCTGGAAATCACACAACCCTACAATCAAATCCCAGACCTGACACTTCCTGGTCAGGTGGCCCTGGACACCTCTCTAATCCTCCATCTCCTTATCTGAAAAGTGTAAATTTAAAAAATCTACCCCTAAGGCTGAGATCCTGAAGCTGCTCTAAAAATTCAATGAGATAAAGCAGGTAAAGACCTCAATAATTCTTCAGCAAACAGAAACTGTTCTAACCACCGCTTATTTCCTTCAAGCCTGAGTTTCAGCAACTGCTGGGGTCACAGCCGGCCACAGTAGCTCAAAACTGCCCCGACACACCCTCATCACTCCCACTGGGAGAACTCTTGCTTCTTTCTAGGGCCTGGCCCCCTGCCTGGAAAAGCTGTCAGGACAAATGTTAAACCCTGCCATGCAGGGAGGGACCAAGCTCCTGCCCCTCCCTTTGGAGTCTGGATGATACACCTCGGCCGGAGCAGCACGCATGCGCACCTCAGCCAAGCAGCTCACGTAGCCGAAGGCGGTCGCGAGGTCCTAGCGCCGATAGGTGTTGGGGAGTCGGGGGATGGGCTGACTCTGAGTGTGACAACGACTGGCCCCCCCCTGGCTCACTGTCATGCTCCGCGTGCAGTGCCCACCTCGCGACTTCCATGTCCAGAGCTTGACCCCTTACCCTCCGCAGTGTCCGGTGATGACCCTGCTTCCTATCCCAGGGCTGCCTTCCTCCTTCCTCTCTGAAACACGTCTGCCCCTCTCATACGGACCTTCAGCAAACCCTGTTGCCTAACTACGTACCAAAAGGGACCACTTATCCCCACCCCTATTGCCCCCAGCCCAGAGTCCTTCAACATTCCTGGCCTGGACCCTTGCAGCAACCTCCTCCCTGATCTCAGCCCGGCTCCACTCCTCCTGCTCCCTCCACTCCAATTTCCACCCAGCAGCCAGAAGCTTCTTCAAAGAATAATTCCTATCCGTCCTCTCCTGCACCTACCATTGGCTTCCCGTTGCTCTGGAATGACAAGCAAACTCCGCATTTCAGTCTACCAGACTCTCTGGTCTGCCCCAGGAGTTCCTCCCACAGCGCATCTCTCAATGGCCCCAGGGCCTTTGCACAGTCTTGCCATGGAGCATAATGGTTAATTATGTAGACTGTCGCTGTAGAGAGCAGACAATGTGGGTTTATTTCTTTTTTCTTCAATTTGGGTTTAAATCTAGGTGCTGCCTTTCTGTCTTCCAGAGTCCCTGAAGCTCCATGTGCCTCAGTTTCCTCATTTGCAAAATGGGGACACTCAGTCAGAGTTAACTGCCTCCTGGGACTATTGGGATAATTAAATGAGAGAATGCAAAAGCATCGCACAAGGCTGGGCAAACAGTACTGGTTATTTTTAGTTGTTACTGGGATTATAAAATCCTTCTTGGAGAAAGCTGCTCCCCCCGCCCCCATCTAAATCAGAAGTCTTATTTGCTTCCTCTAGAATGTATCATACTCTGTAATTACTCCTTAAACATTTCTGGATTTGATGTATGAGCTCTATCAGGGTCAAAGCCATGCTTGTCTTGCTCCATGGTGAAACCAAGCAATCGAGATGTTAGTTGAACATTTAAACAAACAGCCTCCCTTTGTCCAGTGGTTGTACCTATAATGGGGACTTTGAAGAGCAAGGTGTTAAAAGAGAAGATGGGCCAGGGCTGCCCCCATGGTCTCATATCAGGCTCCACCATCAGCTCACTAGACTGTCAACATGCCAGAAATTCCAGCATTACTGGAAAAGCCAAAGGGAGGGTATCCTTCTCAGGCCACCTGTAGGCTGAGCCTCCACTTGACTAGAGTGGCCAGAACTGGGGGAGCAGAGAGTGGTGACTAGTGGGACAGACTGCTGTGACACCTTGTGGGGGAAGCTGGGAAACCTGGAGGATGTGGCTCCAGGGCCAGAGGAAGAAGCCAGGACACTGGCTCCAGACTTGTGGCTGGCCAGGCCACACCCTCGTGTCCAGAGAAAGCGCAAAAGGCAAGCGAAGACACAGTGGGGGGCAGTGGAGGATTTTACTAACTGCATGACACACAACTTCCCAGGCCCCGTGGATGCTGGAGTCCCCTTCAGCCATCAGGCCCCAGCAGGGCCCCTTGCTCCTGTACCCACTCAGGACTCTCGCCGGTAGGGAGGGCTGGGCTGACAGTGTCATGGGTGGGAGAGCAGGGGTCAGGGTGGGACTCAGGGTTGGGGTCAGGGCTGGGCACAGGATCGGGATCTGGGCCAGGACCAGATTCATGGTCAGGACTGGGCAAAAGGTCAGCATCGGCATCATGCCCAGGCTTAGGGTTGGAAGATTGGACAGGATCGGGGCTAGGGGGGGATCCGGATCCAGAGAGGGGTTTGGGACTGGGATTGGAAAGGGAGCCCAGCACAGAGCTAGGGTTAGGGCTACGGCCAGAGCTGGGGCCAGGGCTGAGGCCCAGGCTAGAGCCGAGCACAGAGACAGCATCAGGACCCAAGAGGGAGACCTGCCCGGGCCTCATCATAGATGCAGGGCTCAGCCCAGGCCCGAGGCTCAGGCCGGCTGCAGCTGCAGCAGCTGCAGCGGCGGCGGCTGCAGCTGCCGCGGCGCCCTCATGCACCCGCTTGTGCTTGGTGAGGCTGGAGGCTTGGCCAAAGGCCTTGCCACAGAGCTGGCAGCGGTAGGGACGCTCGCCGGAATGCACGTGCAGGTGCTGCAGCAGCGCCGAGCTCTGCCCGAAAGCCTTGGAGCAGTGCGGGCAGGCGTAGGGCCGCTCGCCGGTGTGGATGCGCAGGTGGTGCTGCAAGTTGGAGCTCTGGCCGAAGGCCTTGCCACAGTGAGGACAGCGGTAGGGACGCTCGGCCGTGTGCGTGCGCTGGTGCTGCAGCAGCGCCGAGCTCTGCCCGAAGGCCTTGCCGCACTGCGGGCACGGGTAGGGCCGCTCGCCCGTGTGCGTGCGCAGGTGCTTCAGCAGCGCCGAGCTCTGCCCGAAGGCCTTGCCGCACTGCGGGCACGGGTAGGGCCGCTCGCCCGTGTGCGTGCGCAGGT
>NW_007728244.1:155889-158369 GCF_000696425.1 Galeopterus variegatus
GGGCCGGGGCGGGCTGGCAGGGGCGGGGAGCACCGCGGGGCTGGTGGCCAGGACCTGCGGGGCGGCGGTGAGGCCGGAGGAAAGGGGGTCCACGTCTGGAGCGGCGGGGCTGAGGGTGTCGCTGTTGGGGTCGAGAATCAGAGGTACGGGGCCTATGACATCTGGATCGAGGTCAAAACTCGAAGATATGGGGTCGAGATCTTGGGGATCCGAGTCACGGTTCCCCAAGAAGGAGCCCGGAGCTTCGGCATCCGCGTCCAGATCTTCTGAGACGGGCTCCAGATCTTCATAGCTGGGGTCGACGTCTTCAGAGACAGTGTTGAGGTCTTCCGGATCAGGCTCTGGGTCTTCAGAAACTGGGTCCAGATCTTCTGGGTTGGGGTCCATGTCCTCTGAGTCAGAGTCAAGCTCTTCATAAACGGGCCTGGGGCCTTTGTGGCCTGGGTTCCTGACCAGGACTGAGCGCCTCATCGCAGGTGTGGAAGTACTGGCTGCTTCTGGGGTAGGATCTGCAGGGTGAGGACAGAGGATGGGTGGAGGTAGGTTCTGTGGAACAGGGGGTCTCTTTTGGAGTCTGGGCACGGATGGGAGAGGGGGACCAGCCATGCCCCCAGAACCCACTTTTTTTTTTTTTAAGATGACAGTAAGGGGGTCTTAACCCTTGGTGTTGTCAGCACCACACTCTCCCAAGTGAGCTAACTGGCCATCCCTATATAGGGATTCAAACCCGTGACCTTGGTGTTATCAGCACCACACTCTCCCGAGTGAGCCACGGGCCAGCCCAGAACCTACTTCTTAACATACACATAGATCTTTCCCTTGTCTCCGACTATAGAGAGACTTCTGACTCTCCCCAGCCAGGCTGCCAGTAAAGGGATCTTGGTGGGACATGGTGGGCCCCTCCCCTCTCAGCCCCAAACCTGGATGGAAGTCATGGGACCCAGCACTGGAGGTCTCTAGTGCCCAACTCCATGGCTCTGCCCCTCTCTCCATCTCAGCCTCCTCCAGTGGGTAGCTTAGGTCCTATGGAGGAGACAGTCCTAGTTTCTGACCCTTTGAAAGGGGCGGGTGTCAGGGTTCCTGTGCTTTTGAGTGCATGGCCTGAATTCTGTCCCAGAGTTGGGGGTGGCAGATTTGGGAGTTCCTAATAGTGAGGTATACTTGTGGCTCATCCTGAGCTCTGGAACCTGGCTGGGGGATAAGAGTGAGGGGCAAACAACATTTGGTACCCCTCTTGGGTCATGGGGGGGAGGGCAGGGTGGCGCTGGCTTGCCTCCAGGGGAGGAGACAACCTGAATTCCAGACCTCACAGCTCAGAGTGGGAGTGTCAATACATCTGTGTTCTCTCTTAGATAGAAGATTCCTGAATGCCTGTTCCTAAAGCTAGAGGGTGAGGGTCACAAAAAGATATATGGGACCACTCCTGGTTGAGAGGACAGGGAGACCCATGGACTCCATAGCCAGCCAGAAGGGTAGGGACAGTTGACCATATTCCTGTTTTCCCAATTGGCTAGAAGATCCTGAATTCTAACCCCTAGATGGAGGGTAGGCAAAAGTAATACCTAGGGACTCTTAGATTACTAGGGAACCCCCTGGGTCATTTCATCCAAGGGGAGATTCCTGAGTGTCTGGCCCCAGGGCAGGGGCACACTGTGTTCCTTCCCGGAGGAAAGACCCTGAACTGGAATTCAGGGTAAAGAGACAATAGCTGGGACCTCATCTGGAGAGCAAGAGCTCAGAGGTACCTGTTGGGAGATGCCCTGACCTACCCACCCCCTAGCTGGGTGTCTGCAGGCAAACAATAAATAGATACGTTCCTGGGAGTCAGGAGGACATCTGGCTCCTCTTCTGGGCAAGGGGACACACTGAGCCACGACCCCATAGCTGGGAGTGGGTAAGCAAACAGAGAGGGCGAGCTCCTGGGTGGCCTCCTCAACCCAGACCCTGTAGTTGGAGGGTAGGGGGAACAATACCTGGGTCCCCTCCAGGGTTCCTGGGGAGCAGAGGAACCCTTAGATTGCCTCCAGAGGATGGGGCCTCCAGAATTCCCATCTTTTAGCTGGCAAGTGGGAGGAGAAATCACTGGGGGCCTTCCTGAGTTCCTGAGGGGCAGGTGGACTCTAGATCACCACCTGGGGAGAGGCCTTCCAGAACTCTGTACCCCAAGACTGGAGGGGAAGGGAGACAATAGCCAGGCCCCTTCCTGGGGTCCTGGAGGTAAAGGGCTCCTCTGGGTCCCTCCTCTGCGGACAGGGCCTCCTGAACTCCCGACCCCCGGCTGGAGGTGGGGAGAACAATAACCGGGGACCCTCCTGGGCTCCAGGAGGCGGGGAGGCTCGGGATCTCCTCCTGGGGAGCGGGTGTCCCGAGCTCCGGAGCCCAGAGCTGGCGGACGCCCCCCGCCCCTCCCGATGGCAGGCTCCCAGCCTCCGGGGCCTTCCCTCGCGACCGCAGCGGCGGGGTGGGCGCGCTCGGCCGGC
>NW_007728244.1:158553-160067 GCF_000696425.1 Galeopterus variegatus
GCCTTTGTCCCGGCCCGGCCACCCCGGCCACGCCGCGCGCCTTTGTCTGCGCCCGGCCTCGCCCGCGCTGCCCCGGCCCGGCCCTGCGTCCCCTCCTGTGCCTCTCTCAGGCCCTGTCTCTCTCTGCCCCTGTCCCTCTCCGTCCCTATCTCTATCTCTGTTCCATTTTCTCTCTCCCTGTCCCTGTCTTTCTATCTCTGTTCCTTTCGCTGTCTCTCTGTCCCCATCTCTCTCTCTTTTTCCATCTTTGCCTCTGTTCTTGTCATTTTCTCTGCCTCTGCCCCCTCTTTGTCTCTGTCTCTCTGTCTCTGCCCATGTCTCTGATTCTATCTCTGTTCAAAGAATGCCAAACATGATATCGCTCTTGCAGACGCGCCATGCACATAAGCATGGTCAAGCCTCTGAGAAGCCCTGCAATCTAAAACATGCCCATTTTTGCTTAATCCAGCATTTTCCAATTTTTTTTTTTTTTTTTTGATGGTGGAACTCTCCACCATTTCTGGGTAATACCCTTCAACAACCCCAAGAAATAGAGTTTGGGATACTCTCCCTTAGTGTTTTCAGCCTCCTACCCAGATGGTGGGTCACTGCTGTCCCTGGTGGACTCCAGGTGCCTGATGTGAATTGGTGATTTCTGGAGAAACTTGTCCAGGGCAAACTTTACCTGGAGATACAGATCCCCACAACAGGGAGTGAAAGCAGTCCACCGCAGCTGACAGCTGGGCTGTGATGTTCCTCACTAAACAGAAACAATGATCGCTCAGTATAAACAATGATCAGACAAGGACACTCTGTGGCCATGTCTGAACCAAGATAGAGACAAGGACACTCTGCAACCACAAAAATGAATACAAATTCTCCTCTCCCGACTAACACAGACGACTGCTGCTTCTACAATGACAGCTCCAAACCCACTTCCATCCTCCCACCTCTGAGATAAAAATCACCGAAATACCCAATCACCAATCTGCTCTCTGCTTCCTGACAGCAGCACCCTAGAATGGCTTCAACTCTTCTTAAAACCACCCAGCACATGGCTGGCTGGTTAGCTCAACTGGTTAGAGCATTGCCTTGTAACACCAAGGTCAAGGCTTTAGATCCCCTTACTGGTCAGCCGCCACAAACAAACAAACAAAAAACTAACCAGCACAAGCCCAAATCCTCTGAGAAGTCCCCCTGTCTCCAATTCCTTCTTATAGAGAATCCCTATGGTTAGCCACTATGTGGTCTCTCTAAGGGGATCTGAACCCTTGACCTTGGAGTTATCAGCACCATACTCTAACCAAGTGAGCTAGCCAGCCAGCCCCAGAACTAGCCTTTTTTTTTTTTTTTTTTTTTTTTAAGATGACCGGTAAGGGGATCTTAACCCTTGACTTGGTGTTGTCAGCACCATGCTCACCCAGTGAGCCAACCAGCCATCCCTATATGGGATCCGAACCCGTGGCCTTGGTGTTATCAGCCCCGCACTCTACTGAGTGAGCCACGGGCCGGCCCCCCTTCCAGTATTCGAGATG
>NW_007728244.1:161166-167041 GCF_000696425.1 Galeopterus variegatus
CACAGCACTCACTGGCTGAGCGCGGTGCGGCCGGTCTCAAAAAGGAAAAAAAAAAAAAAAAAAAAGAAGAAGAGGATGGGTTTATTACAATGGCTCTTAACCAGGGTAATCCCCCACCTCCACCCAGGGTAAATTTGACAATATCTGGAGACATTTTGGCTGTCATAACTAGGAGGAAGGTGTGCTATTGGCATCTAGTGGGTTGCACATTCTGCAATGTACAGGAAGGCCTCCAACAAAGAATTTTTTTTTTTTCCCTTTTTGTCTTTTTTACTGACCGGTAACGGGATTGCAACCCTCGGTGTCGCGCCCGTACTGGGGACCAGCAACGGGATTGCAACCCTCGGTGTTGCACCCGCACCGCGCTCAGCCAGTGAGCGGGAACTGGTCTCCACATGGGATCCGAACCCTCGGTGGGAGCGCCGCCACGCTCCCAAGCGGCGCACTCTCCAGTGTGCCACCGGGCCGGCCCGAGAGAATTTTCTGATCCAAGATGTCAATAGTGCTGAGATGAAGAAACCCTGGTTTATCATGAAGTAACTAAGAAGAGTGTTATGCAAAACATCTTTAGAGGAAGCAAACAGAGGAGGTATTCTGAAGCCAGCAGACCCTCTCATGGTCAATGGGCCTACCACAAGCGCAGCCAAAAGGGCCATCTTGTCCCCATAGGACCCAAAGCTGGACTCCTGATCTTCCTGTGGACATGACAACCTGGCTTTGAAGAACTGATGCTAATGGGGAAAGGACTCTTGGCCAGGCTTGAGGTTGGCTCCTAGTGACCCGCTGGATTGGGAGCCTTGGCCTTTGGAGGTTTGACTCCAGGTTCAGGAAATCCATGTTCACTCATTGAAACTGGATGCTCAGCAGCCTACAGATGAGGCCCCGGGCATGGCCACCAAGACCTACCCCATTCCAGGCAGACCTGACCTCTTCCTCACCAGACCCCAGATCTTAAAGATTGGGTGCTGTCCAAGGTACTAGTCCTTGCTGAGGTCTGCCACCCACTAGCTTCAGGACCCCACCTGGTCCTCCTCCTTCAGACCATTTTCATTTTGTTCCTGGCTGGACACCTGCCCCTTTGGACCTTATCATGTCCTGAAGGCTTCTGTCGATTTCCCCCAGGACCCCACTCTGACCTGGGGGGTAGCCGCCCAGTCAGCCAGTGCACCATTCAGCTCCCAGTATCTGCCCGCAATGGAGAAAACTGCTGGGCCATTCTGGGCTGGGTCCACCCCTCCAGGCCCTCCCCTAGCCCCACCCAGTCTCTCCACAATCAAAAGCTCCTTCCCACGTCCTTGTTTTCCTCCTCCTCCTCACTTTCATCCTCAGAAGGGAAATTCCCCTCACCCCACGACCCCAGTCACACACACTGACAAATGTGTACATTTCTCGTTCATAACAATCTAATGGGAGACTTACTATTTATCTCCATTTTACAGATGAGCAAACTGAGGCTTGGAGGGGTTAAGTGATTTGCCCAATACTACTATCCAGGACATGGAGGAGTCAGGATTTGGACTGTGTCAGGATTTGGACTGGAAGCCCGTGTTCTCAACCCCTCACCCCAATGCCTGTTCAACACTATGACTCCGTGCTCTTAATGTCATTCAGAGTCCGCAGAAATGTCTGTTCAGGCGTTCAGGCTTTTCTCGATGGACTCATTCTCTCTTATACAGACCCTTCCTCCAGCCCTCATCCACCCAAACATCTTCTTTAACTGCTGACTAATGGGGAGGGGTGAGGTGTTGCCAAGTGACATTTATTGCTGGCTGGGGCATGGGTACATATGGGGCTGGGGGGCCCGAGGGTCTGTCTTCCCGCCCCCACAGCCCCACTGGCGAGACGTGCCCAGTGGCACGTGGCTCTCCTGGAAGCTGCCTGTTCTCAGCACTGCCGCGCCCTGGTGCTTGAAAGGAAACTCATCCTCGTATTGGGTTGAGAAGAAGCGCTGTTCACCCAGCGGGGGTTCCACGTGGCTGTACTTGCACTGTAGAGTCAGGGTCGGTAGACTGGCAGGGCAGCCTGGAGGGGGGCTGACCCGCCAGGGGCCGCCCTATGGTCCCCAGACCACCCTGGGGGCATCAAAGTGTGGGGAGAGGCTCAGCCAGGTTTGGCTGGTGATTGAGCCCTGGAGAGGTGGGCAAAAGTGTCCCTGTCTGGGCTGACCTGGGGTGAATGATTCCAGGGCTGGGGTGATCCTAGGCGACTCTAAGTTAGCTCTCAGCTTGGGGTATAAATGTGGCTGGTGATATGAAGATGCCCCTGAGCTGACCCTGACATGACCAGGGGGAGAGGGGTGAGCTAGAAATGACCTTGAAGCTAGGGTGACATTAAGATGACCCTGAGCCCGGGGTGACCCTAGTGGACTTGACACTAATACTGAGGCTAGGGTTACAGCAGAATCGTCTTGAGATAATCCTACATTGATTTGGGGGTTACCTGCTGAGGGATGTCTCCCTTTCCCCTCCTCACCCGCTGTAGCATCTCTTCGGTCACGGGGGCCCGAGCTGTACTGTGCGGCTTCAGCATCTTCTGGTTCATGGTTAAAAAATCTGATTCTGCGAGCGCGGTGTTGATAACACCAAGGTCAAGGGTTCGGATCCCCATAATGGCTAGCCGCCCTCCCACCGCCCCGCAAAAAAAATGTGATTCAGGACATTGCATGGGGGAGGCCCAGGTGGGGGGCCGAGGGAGGCCAGGCTGGGCCGAGGGGGTGGGGATGTGCAAAAGACTAAGGGTGGGGGGAAGGAATCAAGGGCCAAGCCTGGGGCAAAGGACGGATAGGGGGGTGGGAGGGAGGACTCAGGGTAGGGCTGAGGCCAGGGGCGGGGCCAGGCCAGAGGAATCTGAGGGTGGGGCCAGGTAGGTCAGGGGTGGAGCCAGAGTCTGACAGAGGAGGGGCTAGTGTTAGGTAAGGGGGAGGGGCGGGGCTACGGCCGGGCCAGAGGGGCGGGGTCATGCAGGGGGCGGTGCCGTAGAGGGAGGAGGGGCATGGCCACGAGGGGCTGGGGTGTCCGGGGGCGGAGTTGGGGTCCTGGTCAATTGGGGGGGGGATTTAGCCCTCCAGAAGATGGAGCCAGAGTCAGGCGGAGGGTGGGTAGGATTGGCAGGGGCGGGGTCAGAGCCGTGGCAGGGGCGGGGCCAGAGCCGTGGCAGGGGCGGGGCGAGAGCCGTGCCAGGGGCGGGGCTTTCCAGGGAGCGGGGCGCTCACCGCCGGTTCCCTGCAGCAGGTTGCTGTGCTGCAAGTGGAGGCTGGGCGCTTTCTGTGGCCGCCGCGTCTCTGGGGAGCAGTAGTGTGAGTCCATGGTGGTCTGGAAGAAGTGTCTGAGCAGCTTCGCCTCTCCTAGGGTCACGTGACTCTGCAATTTCTCGTGGGGCACGTGGCGGGAGGGTGGCTGGGTCGGGGGCGGCGGCTGTAGAACCACATTGCATCTGGGAAGCTCCCGGGTCCGGGATGTGCCGGGGCTCCGTGGATGGGAGGTGGTGGGCGCTGTGTGACCTTAGACAGCTCTCTCACCCTCTCTGGGCCCCACGCGATGGCGCTGGGAGTCGGTACTGTTATCTCATTTTACAGAGAGAGCCACTGAGGCTCGGAGTGGCTAAGAGACTTATGCTACGCCACTCGAATAGATCCAGGAGATCCCTGTATCCTTGTCACACTCACTCCCACCTCGGGGTCTTCACCCTTGCTCTTCGCTCTGCCTGGAAAGCCCTTTGCCCTGAGGAGCCCTGCCGCCTTCTCCCCCTTCCCGCTGACCTGGCCATAAAAGAACCGAGTGAAGGTGTCGAGGCTGCCCGGACCGGGGCACCAATTTCCTTTTAGGATGTGCGACTCCGGAGTCTGATCGTGGTGAAGAACAAAAAATTCTGCCAGTGGCAGAGAAGGTGCTGAGCAGCTCTGGTAGGCTGTCGTGGGCGTTGGGGGCAGGCAGGCGACAGACTCTCACCTGGCTCCCGGGCATAGAAGTGCTCAGCCTTAGTGGTTCTGTCGTGGAAAAGGCCATCTCCAGGACGGATATTCACATGATGGATGTTGGTCGCGGCTTGGGCCTTGTCATACCTGCAGATAAGGTAAGGTGGAATCCATCTGGGCCCTTACAACTCCCAGGAAAGTGGAGGGGAGCAGGGTTGTCCCCTGTCCAAGCTGTAGAGCACCAGTAGTGGGAGATCTGGTACAATAGTGGGCCATGTATGCCAGTGACAGAGACCTCAAAGGCAGAGTATTGGTCCTAGAGTCCTAGGTGGCACACCCTACATGCAACTGAAAGCCCATTGCTCCATGTTGGTGGCAAAGCTACGGTCCCTTTGTACCTGTCTGGAGGCAGCCCCTGGGGCGTGTAGGCCTGTTTCTGCTCTGAACTCATGGGTCCATAGCCAATCTTGCAGTCTCCCAGTTCCACGTGGGAGGAGGCCTGTGGGCAGACAGGGATGGGAAGGCCAAGACCACCTAGCCCCCATTGCTGCCCTCCCCAACAGCCTTAGCCCAGCCTTGATTTACCCTCTTACACATCAAGGCAGGAAGGCCCAGCAGCGCCTGGAACTGTCTCTGGTAGGAGGTCCCATCCTGGTTCCTATAGTCCCACTTGAGGGTGTTGGGCCCCCCTGAGAATGGGCAAGAAGGAGAGAAAGAGAATGGAATCGATTTCTGTGGGCTTGGGCCCACTGGGACTTGATTCCTAGCCTCAAAAGGGGAGCTGGGGGGCCGGCCCCGTGGCGCACTCAGGAGAGTGAGGCTCTGGGAGCGCAGGGACACTCCCGCCACAGGTTCGGATCCTATATAGGACTGGCTGGTGCGCTCACTGGCTGAGCGCGGTGCAGGCAACACCGCACCAAGGGTTGTGATCCCCTTACCGGTCACGAAAAAAAAGACAAAAAAAAAGGGGGGGGGAGCTGGGTAGTCCTTACCAGTCTAGACCGAGGGCCGTCTGGAAAACACCAAAAATAATAAAAATAATAATATCAAAGATAACTACCAAGCACTGAGCCAGGTGCCTAGATTAAGTTCTTGAGCCACTAGGAGCCAGAACTAAGAGTCAAAACCAGGACTGATAATCCCTGAGCCCAGCTCGGAGAGGTTTTGATTAGTGATGCCCACCAGGAGGGCCCCTGGAATCACAGAACTGGTAAAGCACACGAATGGTGGCTCCTCTTCGTTGAGTGTTCCCTATGTGCCAGGCACATGATGCACACTGGGCTCCTCCAGCTTCACCTGCTTCTGTTAAGTTGAACCCATTTTGCAGATGAGAAAAATGAGGCTTGGAGAGATCAACTTGCTCAGAGTTGCACAACTACTAAGGCGTGCTACTGAGGCAGATTTGTCTGACCCCAAACTAGCATTCACGACTTCTGCCCACTGCACAGCACTCTGGAGAAATTTGGGAGATACGCCCATTCTACAGATGCAGAAATTTAGGCTTCAGGAGGTTCCAGAGTTTCTGAGTCATGGTACTAAGGATATTTGGGGCTGGCTAGTTCTCTGTGGTGGGGGCTGCCTTATGGGAGGCAGGGTGTTTAGTAGCATCTCTGGCCTCTACTCACTTCCTGTTAGTAGCACCCTCTTCCCCAGTCGTGACAATCAAAAACGTTTACAGACATTGCCAACTGTCCCCTGGAGGAGAGGGGGTGCAGAATCCCTGCCTTTCTTTGAGAACCACTGGGTCAGCGAATCGCCCAGGCGGCGCGGGCGCGCGCTCACCGAGGTGGCGGCAGGGCGCGCGGGGCGGCGGGCGCACGTGCTGGGGCGGAAAGAGCTCCTGGTGCGTGGTGGGCGGGAGGCGCAGTTGGTCTCGGTCGCCGAGCGGCACCGAGTCGCGGTCGAAGATAAGGCGCGCGCCACGGATCTGCTCTCTGGCGCGTGCCGGCAGCTCGGGCCAGC
>NW_007728244.1:167132-175213 GCF_000696425.1 Galeopterus variegatus
CCGGGACGTCCCGGTGCGACGTGGAGTACAGGGCGCCCTGGTGCAGCCGCGGGTCCGGCCCCACCTGGAAGTGCGAGGCCTTGAGGAAGTCCAGCCGGGACATCGGGCACGGCAGCAGGGCGCCCGAGGCCATCGTGGGACACTGCGCCACCTGCGAGGGGGCGGAGACACGGGGCTGAACAAGTGCCAGCCGAGGACAATAGTGCCTTTTACTACTTTCTGTGCGCCAGGCATTGCACTGGGGGCTGGGGACATCGTGGAAAACAGGCAGAACCCCTGTGAGTGCCCCCGGGGAAAGCAGAGATATAAAAAATCATTCATTTGGCGCCAACTGTGTGCTAGGCACTGTTCTAGGCTTGGGGGAGGCATGGAGGAGGTGGTACAAAAGTTAACAAAACAGACCTAGAGCCCTGCCCTTGTGCAATGGATAACGGGGCCAGAGGTGACAAAATAATAAATAAATATAACATAAATTGCATAGTAAGTTAGAGGGTGATAAGTGCTATGGGGGAAAAAAGTCACACGGGGCAGAAAGATAGGGCTTGGGTGGGAGAAGTGCAGTTTTAAATAGGGCGGTGAGGGAAGGCTTCACTGAGATGGCAGCTGAACGAAGACCCGAAAAAGGTGGGAAGGGAACGTTTGGGTATCTGGGGAATAGCATTCCAGGCAGAGGGAGAAGCAGGTGCAAAGGCCCTGAGGCTGGTGCAGAGGGAGTGAGGCAGAGAGACATGGGCAATCAGATTGGAAAGGGCAGGGGGCCAGGTCCTCCAAAGCCTTGGTGAGAACCTTGGCTTTTTTTTTAGAATGTGGTGGGAGCCACGGTAGGAGTTGTAGCAGAAGAGGGACATGTTGTTATAGAAAAAAAAAAAAAAAAGTGTCCCCAACCCAGCATGTTTTGAACCAGAGGGAGAAGCAGGTGCAAAGGCCCTGAGGCTGGTGCAGAGGGAGTGAGGCAGAGAGACATGGGCAATCAGATTGGAAAGGGCAGGGGGCCAGGTCCTCCAAAGCCTTGGTGAGAACCTTGGCTTTTTTTTTAGAATGTGGTGGGAGCCACGGTAGGAGTTGTAGCAGAAGAGGGACATGTTGTTATAGAAAAAAAAAAAAAAAAGTGTCCCCAGAGCCAGCATGTATTGAACACTCACTGTGTGCACATTTTCCAATGTTATTTATTTATTTATTTCCTGGTGGCTGGCCTCTATGGGGATTTGAACCCTTGACTTTGGTGTTATAACACCACACTCTAACCAACTGAGCTAACCAGCCAGCCCTGTGCACATTTTTTATGAAATGTAACAGTGAGGTAGATTTTAACCAGTACTTCACATTGAAGACATTGAGTTTCAGGGATATTGTCATTTGCTCTGGAGTTGAACCCAGGACTGACTCTGATTCTAGAATCCAAAGAATTAACCATTGCATTCTAGTTTGTCTGATACGGGAACCGCTTCTCCTCACGGTCAGTCAATCGCCAAGGCCATCGCTTTCCCCTTCTTCCCATCTGGGGACCCCCTTCTGTCCTCTGCCCAACCCTGGCCTTGCAGCCCCAGCCACCCTCCCATTCCTGCCACACACTTTCTTGCTGTCCTCCTGCCCTCTGCAGTTGTTGTGGACCTGTATGTTCTCCCAGATCCTTTCCTGTCCTCAAACAGTCTGAGGTTAACACACCTCCCTTTCCCTTTGTCTGACCTTCAACTTTAGGCTTCCAACCCTCCACCCAGCCACCTTGAACTTTGTTGCCTTTGCTTAGAGCAGAGGTGTTTCCCCCCACCCTCTTCCCTGACCCTGAGAGACCCTAGTGGCCCACCAGCATTCTTGGCTCTCAGGCTCACCTCCTACAGGAAGCCCTCCCAGACCACTGCAGCCCACAAGTCTACATCTTTAGGAGACATGTATCAAGGTGTGTGTTTTTAAACAAAACCATGTTTTTTTCAGTGTATAAATCTGTTGCTTTTCAGATCTTTTTGTCTGTTTTGTTTTTCGGCAGCTGGCAGTACAGGGATCCAAACCCTTGATCTTGGTGTTATAACACCTCGCTCTAACCAACCGAGCCAACCAGCCAGCCTGCTCTTTGGATCGTTTTGCCACCTGAAATAGTTGAGAGTTGAGAAGATTCCAAAATAGTGCACAGGAGAACTAATCTGACAACTGAGGTTACTAGCCGGGTAACCTTGGAATAAGTAATTGAGCTCCTGTGAGCTTCAATTTCCTCCTCCAAACATCAGGAACAGGGACAGCGTACCTACCTCTAGGAATGGCTTGGGGGCTAATGAATCTTGGAAAATGCACTTGGCAACAGGCAGGACCCGCAGACTCCCTCTGTGTTGGTGTCTCAGAGGACACTTTCTTCTAAGGCTGCATCCTAACGTGGTCCAGCCATGCCCATTATGACCCGAAGAGCTTCCCCTAGATGATGCTGTCACAATGATACCCCAGTATCTCTGGGGCCACTGGGAGGAAGTCAGGAAGCAGTCCTGGGTTTGAACCTGGCCTCCTGAGAGCTTGAGGGAGGCAGACCAGTGACTTGACTTCAAGCCTCAGTGTTGTCATCTGGAGAATGGGATGGATAATGGTAATCACTTCAGAAAGCAGCCGGAGAGTTGGCCGGTTAGCTCAGTTAGTTAGAGTGCGGTGCTGCAACACCACGGTCAAGGGTTCAGATTCCTGAGTCACCGTACCCCTTAATGTCATTCCAGGGCTCACAGACCTCCAAGGTATCCTTTACTTTTTATTTTTATTATTATTTTTTTTTATTTTATTTTTTAAAAAGATGACTAGTAAGGGGATCTTAACTCTTGACTTGGTGTTATCAGCACCACGCTCACCCAATGAGCTAACCTGCCGGGGACCAGCCCCAGCACAGAGATTGTAAAGGTCCCCACTGGTAAGGGATCCCCCAAAAGGGAGGAAGGGCAGCGTCGGCGATGGAGCGGCAGCAAACATACAGACCCAAAGGATCTGTTGAATGCTGGGACAACAAACACACAGACTCAAGGGATCTGCTGAATGCTGACAATTTATTGAAGCAAGCATCAGACTTTTATACTTTTCTTTCTTATTTGCTACATAATCATAGAATAATCAATGAACAATATCATAAAATCTCTTTGTAAGTGGCATATGTTTTAAGAAAAATAGGATTACAGTTTATTCCCAGAAAAGACAATTACAATGTCCTTTCCTTTGAGCAAGAACGTTACAACCCACTGGTCCCATATAATCATCACAGGAACTGCATCACAAAAATTAATATAGCAAGAATAAACTTTTAAATTTTGATTTCTATAAAGGCTCAGAGTTTTTAGTATGAATTTTTGTATAAACAAAACATGATGAAATATAAGTATAGCTCTTATGTTTAAACTTATATTGAATTTTATACCTTTATATTTAAATTATACTTTAATTGACTAGAATATGATTTTGGATCTCCTCTATAAGTAACTACAACTGCTATTGGGAGATTTGGGGTGAGATGGAGATTGTATCTTTGTATATATTGAGTTTCTAAGGTTGAAAATGTAAGAGAGAAATCTAGTTCAAGATTTGTGTGTGGTTATATTTTTAATTTGTTTAGACCATTGGTTTTGTCACTGTGCTTCTCACCACCATAGGGATGCCATAGAGAATTTCTCTGAGGCCTCAGAGAGAAAAAGTTTGAAAAAGTGAACTGAGGTTCTATTTTCTCCCTTCAATAAAATTAGATTTTATCTTTAAAGATCTTGTTTGGAGGAAAAATTTATCATTTAAAAGTTTAAAAACAACTGAACCGGTCATCCCTATATGGGATCCGAACCCGGGGCCTTGGCGTTATCAGCACCGCACTCTCCTGAGTGAGCCACAGGCTGGCCCATTATTTATTTTTTTTAAAGATGACCAGTAAGGGGATCTTAACACTTGACTTGATGATGCCAGCACCACGCTCTCCCAAGTGAGCCAACCGGCCATCCCTATATAGGGATCTGAACCCGTGGCCTTGGTGTTATCAGCACCACATTCTCCCAAGTGAGCCATGGGCCGGCCCTCCAAGGTATCCTTTAAAGGGGTCAGTCCCTGTCCTTCTCCTAAAGGAGAAGGAACCAGGAACGCACTTGTTGTTGAATAAATTCACATGCGTACCATGAGGAACCATAGGGCATCTCCGTAGGACGGCGTTAGAAAGCCCTATAGGATTTGGGCTCCTGTGAGGTGTTTTTGGAGAGGGTTTAAGGAAATGGGGCTTTTCTCTGCGTTGGGTGCATTTATTGGTTGGAAATTTTACTTTCTTTTTTGAGATGATCAGACAAATAAAAATAACACATAAAACAACAGGATAATAATTGTATACTTGAAAATTGCTAAGAGAAATTCAACTCTGTACTTCACAAATATGTATAATCAATATGTTTCAATAAAAAAAGAAAAAGAAAAAAAATGCTGAGAATAGATTTTAAATGTTCTCACCTCAAAAAGTAAGCATGTGGAGTAATGGGTATGATAATTAACTTGATTTAATCATTTCACAATGTGTCCATATATCAAAACACCACGCAGGGGCCGAGCCTGTGGCGCACTCGGGAGAGTGTGGCGCTGGGAGTGCAGCAGCGCTCCTGCCGCGGGTTCGGATCCTATGTAGGGATGGCCGGTGCGATGCGCTCACTGGCTGAGCATGGTGCAGCTGGTCTCAAAAAGGACAAAAATAAATAAATAAATAAATAAATAAATAAATAAATAAATAACCCAGAGGGCTGTCCAGTTAGCTCAGCTGGTTAGAGCGAGGTGTTATAACACCAAGGTCAAGGATTCAGATCCCCATACCAGCCATTCACCAAAACAAAGCAAAATTTAAAAAAAAACCAACAAGGAATGGGGAGTTGTTTAATGGGTACAGAGATTCAATTTGGGAAGATGAGAAAGTTCTGGAAAATGAATGGTGGTCACGGTTCCACAACAGTGTAAATGTACTTAATGCCACTGAACTGTATAAAGATGGTTACGATAATTATATGCTATGTATCTTTTATTACAATAAAAATTTTTTCCATATACGGCCAGCCACCAAGCCCTCCCCCAAACAAAAAAAACTAAAAAAAGTAAAAACAAAAAACAGGAAAAGCTTTTTTTTTTTTTTTGGTAGCTAGCTGGTGTGGGGGTCTGAATCCTTGACCTTGGTGTAATAACACCTCGTTATAACCCACTGAGCTTAATCGGCCAGCCCTGGAAAAGCATTTTGTAAACAGATGAAATAATTAAAGATATAAAGGTAGAGATGCTGATCCAGTTCATGATGCTCCAGATCGCTGTCTGGCTGGGCTCTTGTTCGCTAAGTTCAAGCACATTATCATATTATCCACTGGGTGGAGGACGGATCGCCTGCTCCCAGCCTTCAGCCCAGGCGAGGGCTTTGGCCCAGCCAGGTTGATGCAAATATACACTTCAGCCTCATCCTCGTGCCCGCAGAGGAACGGAGGACCCAGAGGTGGATCTTGGATGCTACCAGGAGACAAGGGAGAGAGATAATTCTATTATTGAGTATCTTAATCATTTTCATGGGTTTTTTTTAATTTTTATTTTTTTGCATCTGGCTGGTCTGGGGATCCAAACCCTTGACTTTGATGTTATAACACTGCACTCTAACTGGCTGAGCTAACTGGCCAGCACCCTTAATCATTTGATGAGGAAGTTGGAAGGAAGGGGATTGACAAAACAGCACCAGCCACTTGTATCAGCCAGGAAAGCGGAGGTCTGGTTGCTCCCGTGCTGTGGACAGTGCTCCTGTTTTGACTGTGTTCAGACGTGATTACAGAGTGTGCTTGTTTTGTCTTGCTCTGTCACGGTCACGGAATGGCCTTGTCCGATGATGCCCTTCTGTGAAATTGTTTATGTGCAGCAGGAGGACACTGGGGCCCAGCTGTGACCACCAGACCTGCTCCTAGCAACACCAAGGCCAGCTGTGAACACCAGGCCAGCTCCCATCTCTTTCTCAAAGGTCAAGCTCAGCCCTAACCAGATGGTGAACACTGGGAGGGCCAGGCAGCACTTGCAAAGCTCACTGTTGTATCTCTGGTGCCTAGAGCAGGGCCTGATGCCCAGGAGGTCCCAGAAAAATGCATTGTCATATGTCCCAAGGCTGTTGGGGACAGCACAGGCTCTAGAGCATGGACATCTTCACTCATACAGCAGCAGGCCCTGTAGCCAGATATCCCCTTCCCTCTGTACGCCTTTGACTTTGGCTCAGATTTATTCTGTTGCAGGAACAGTGACCCCCAACTGGGCAAGTAAAAGATGCACACAGACCCCAGGACCCAAGTCTTAACAGGGGCAAGTGTTGGTTGGATTTGGGAGTTAAGGAGTCTCTTGGGATGTGTGTGTGTGTGTGTGTGTGTGTGTGTGTGTGTGATTTTTTTTTCCCAGGTTGGAGAATCTCATGTTTTGTTTTGTTTTTATTTGCTCAAATACACATCTTGGGGCTGCCCGAGGAGGGGGCTGTGGGCTGGGAAGAAGTGGATGAATTCAAGGGATATTTTGGTGACTGTTAGGACCTGGGTGTATGTGTGTGTGTGGAGGGGAAGAGGTGGGCATGGTGTTCAGGTTCGTAGCTGAGTGACCAGGTGGACAGTAGGGAAGTCCCTGGGATTGGGACACAAGAGAGAACGATGTTTGGGGATGACATTGGTGTCAGTCTGGGACTTGCTGAGCATGAGGGGCCTCGTGGGATGTCCAGGGGGGCAAGTGGGAGGAAAAGACAGATCAGGATTGGAGACAGATGTGGAAGAAACC
The DNA here is from genome assembly GCF_000696425.1 of Galeopterus variegatus. Lineage (NCBI taxonomy): Eukaryota > Metazoa > Chordata > Mammalia > Dermoptera > Cynocephalidae > Galeopterus > Galeopterus variegatus. Next base: position 173,889 of record NW_007728244.1, read on the forward strand.
AGCAAAGTGGTGGCTACAAAAATCGTGGGGATGCACAAGTTCTCCCAGGACAGTGCGGAGCTTTGGACAGGGAGCCGAGCCCCGCAGGCAATGACACTTACTGATAGTCTATTTTGTGCCAGGTTACGAACGAGACAGATCAAAGTCACTGCCTGGTAGAGCTCACATTCCATTGAGGAGAGACAGACAAATATCTAGATAAATAAGCAAAATATAGTACATTTAGACAGTGTTACAAGCTAAGGAGAAAAATAAAACAGCAGGAAATGCAGGTAGAAAGTGTCCAGGAGGGTGTGTTTGGAGAGGTCCCATAAGAAGGTGAAATTTGAGTAAATATCAAAAGGCAGTGAGGGAGGGAGCCGTGTTGGTGTCTGGAGGAAGAGCATTCCAGGCAGAGGGAACAGCATGTGCAAAGGTCCTGAGGTAGGAATGTGCTGTCAATTCAAGGAACAGGAGGAAGGCAATGTGACTGGAAAGGAATGAGCAGGGAGGAGGAGTAAAAGGAGGTGAAATGAACAGGATATATTTTTTGCAAAAGGAAATTGGTCAACATCATTCGTCATCAGGTAAATGCAAAACAGACCACAGTGGGATAGCCCTTCGTACCCACTATAGGGCTTTCATAATGATAAAAAAGGATGTTGCAAGAATGTGAAGTTGGAAGCCTTGTCTATTGTTGGTGGGAATGTAAAATGGTACAGTCACCGTGGAAGACAGTGTGGCAGCTCCTCAAAAAGTTCAACATAGAATTACTGTATGACCCAGCAATCCCACTGCGACAAGTACATGTACATGAATGTTCCTATCAGCATTTATCCACAATAGCCCAAAGGTGGAAACAGCCCAAATCTCCAGCAACAGATAAATGGATAAATAAAATGTGGTATATCCTTACAATGGAATCTTATTCAGCTGCAAAATAAATGCAATTATATATATATAAATAAACTCTGATACGCGTTGCAACTTGTATGAACCTTGAAAACTTTATGCTCAGTGAAGGAATCCAGATACAAATGGTCACATATTATATGACTCCATTTATATGAAATATCAAGCATAGATAAACATATAGAGACAGAAAACAGATTAGTGATTGCCAGGGGCTGGTGGGAGGGAGGAATAGAGAGTGACTACCTGGCTGGCTGGTTAACTCAGGAGCTTAGAGCAGGGTCTTATAACACCAAGGTCAAGGGTTCGGATCCTCATACTCACCAGCCACCACCACCAAAAAGAAAAAAAAAAAGTGGTTACTTAATGGATACAGGTTGGGGGGGGGGGGGGTTTTCCCGGGGCCCCCCGCCCTCCGCTGGGGGGCGCCCCCC
>NW_007728244.1:175373-195256 GCF_000696425.1 Galeopterus variegatus
GGGGGGGGGGGGGGGGGGGAGTTTTCCCTGTAGCCTCAGCTCTCAGCTAGGATGAGCTCCTGCAACAAAAGAATTAACAAAAGAAAAACAGTCAGATTTAATCACATGTATACCTCACGTATACATGGGAGATACGCAGAGATATGAGTAATTCTCAAAGCAAAGAGGTTGTTTAGAACTCTGGCTTAAATAGCATCTTTAAGACCAAACAGTAAGTTTTTAAGAGAAGTGACAAGACAAAGGAAAAGGACTTCGAGTTTCTAGAGGTGGCAAATTGTGGGTAGGCAGATAAATGGTACATAAAGGCTAGTTAGTGTTAAATAAAATATGTGGGAGGCCATTGATTTGGGCTCGGCTCCTGCACTAAGCCTAACAGACCAAACTAATATGGAGTTTTGCCACAGTAGCTGAGCTTTAGTTAATTGCAAGAGGCTCTGTAATCAATAAACCAATTAAGCTGTAACCAATTAAGTTGTCTCTACAGGGCACATCCGTTTCCTATAAATCCTGTCAGATCACGTTATTGGTGGGAGTTCTCTGAACTGCTCTGGTTTGGAGTGCTGCCTGATTTGTGAATTGCTTTTTTGTTTTGCTTTATTTAAAACAAAAATTTTTTTCTAGGTTGGAGAATCTCGTTTTGTTTTGTTTTTATTTGTTCAAATGAACTCAGTTAAACTTAAACTCGTCTGAGGTTTTTGTTTTGTTTTTTTTAACATTAGTAAAGCTTATGTGTTTTTTCTTGTTTTTGGTGGCTAGCCAGTACTGGGATCCAAGTAATATTATGTAGATTTCTCTGATGCCATTTCCAGACTGATAAGCGCTCACAGGTGTCTCTAGTGATCAACTTTTGTCCTTCCTGGTAGAGAAGGGAGCAGGACACCCTTTGTAAATCTACCTCCTGGGACGGGCAGATTGCTTTTCCTGTATCTGCTTCTCCATTGCCTTCAGCTCAAAATAATCCTTATGCCAAGATGGCATACTTGGAGGTGACATTTCGGGTCTCCTATAAGGGTCTCCTTTGTTAGTGATGAAAATACCTTGAACGGGGGGCCGGCCCGTGGCTCACTCAGGAGAGTGTAGTGCTGGTAACACCAAGGCCACGGATTCGGATCCCATATAGGGATGGCCGGTTGGCTTACTTGGAAGAGCGTCATGCTGACAACACCAAGTCAAGGGTTAAGATCCCCTTACCGGTCATCTTTAAAAAAAAAAAAAAAAGAAAAAATACCTTGAAAGAAGCAAAGGGTGATGGTCACACAACATGCGAACTTACTAAGTGCAGCTGAATTGTACATTCTAAAGTAGTAAACTTCATGTACTTATTTTTGGTGGCTGGCAGGCACCGGGATGGAACCCTGGACCTTGGAGTTATCAGCACCAGGCTCTAACCAACTGAACTAACCAGCCAGCCCTGAATTTTGTATCATATGAATTTCACCACAATAAAAAACAAAAAGAGGAAATGGGTGTTAACTTTTAGAAAAACTTTGCTATTTTTTTTTTTTTGAGGAGATAATACACGCCTATCGCACAAAATTCAAAAGCTACAAGATGGTATAAAAGTGAGTACTTAATCTTTCCCCAGTCACCTGAGTTACCCTCCCCAGGCCAACTCTGGTTACCAGATTCTTGATTTTTGATTTTTAACCTGGACCTTGGTGGTATCAGCACCACACTAACCAGGTGGCCAGCCAGCCATCCCATGTTCATTCTTCTAGAACGATTCTATGTGTTATCTTGACGTCTAAAGATGCCTTATGATGACATAACGAGTCACTATAGACAGACAATTCAGAAAGGGGGGAAGTACAAAAATTAAAAAGAAAAATCCTTCCTTGAACAGCTGCTGTCAGGTGGGTGCTTTTGTTGGGAATACTCCTTGTACGTGAGTAGTTGGTTAATTCTGAAATACTTTTTAGGTGATTTTTTCTTTTTTTCGGGCAGCTGCCCGGTAGGGGGATCCGAACCCTTGACCTTGGTATCACACCACCAGGCTCTCTAACGAGCGAGCTAACCCGCCGGCCCTAAAATATTTCTTTGGCGGGTGGTTGGTCAAGCCCCCGTGGGGCAGAATGCTGCCAACTCAGAGGATCATCCTGGATCCACAGGTCCGAGAAGCACAAACGTGGCGATGCCGCTTCTGCAAACCGGATTCCTCCCTGCGGCGGACAAATGCCGGGTCCGGAGAGACAAAGGGCCGCGGCCGCGCCTGCGCAGAAGGCGCGCGCGCTCGCGAAGGGTTTCCGGGAGGCGGCCTGGCCCCGCCTCCTGGAGCGGCGCGCCGACGTCGCGGTGACGTCACGGCGGAGTTGCCATGGCGGCTCTGAGCGGCCTGGCGTCGGCGCTGGAGTCGTACAGAGGCCGTGACCGGCTGGTGAGGCTGGGGCGGAACTAGGTCGGAAGTCCTGGAGTTCGCGCAAAGCTCAGAGACGGGGAAACTGAGGCCGGAGAGGGGGCGAGGTCGCTCAGATCCCCCATCTCGGAGGTCCTGTCCAAGCTAGGTTCAAACTCTGTCCCCTAGCGTTGGACATTTAGGTTGTTCCTGCCAACCTAACCTGGCTGGACGTTTACATAAAAACCTAATCTCTGTATTTGGACATTTAGGATCTGTCCAGGGCACTGAAGTTAGTCCCTGGGTGTTCCTGAACAATCTCATATGGGGATTTGGAATGTTGCAGGGCTCCCCCTATGGCTGGACATTTAGTTTTTGACCAAATAAATCCCCTGTAGTTGGGCACTTAGGTTGTTTCAGCCAACTTAGTACCAGTGAGCCCACCATGGCTAGGCCTTTGCTGTGCCTAGCTGTGGTGAGTTCCAGCCAAATCCCTTGTAGTTGGTCATTTAGATCGTTCCTGCCAACCCAACCTGGCTGGACATTTACATACCAACAAGATTCCCATGTTTGGACATTTGGGATCTGAGCAGGCCACTGTAGTTGGTCGCTGGATTGTGCAGAACAATCTCATATGGAGGTTCAGGATGTTGCACTGCTCCCCCTATGGCTGGGTGTTTAGGTTCCAACCAAATCCCCCTCTGGTTGGGCACGTAGGTTAGTCTACCCAGGCCCCTGAGGTCGGACTCTTAGCTTGTCCTGACCAGTCCCTTATAGGTAGACATTTAGGTTACACCAGGGGGTGTAGTGGTGGTTAGGCATTTATGTATTTATTCATTCATTCTTTGGTGGCCGGTAGGGGGATCTGAACCCTCGACCTTGGTGTTGCAACTAGCTAGGCATTTAGGTTCCAACAAATCCCCCGCAACAAAAAATTGCAGTGTTTTACCATTACAATGCAGCTGAGAAGGAATTACAGGTAAAAATAATATACAAAACAACAGAAACATGCAATTTCTGAAAAGCAGGTGAAATAATTAAAAATATAAGGGTGGTGAACATGATCTAGTTCATGATGCTTCAAATCACCTACTGAGTGGGTTTCTTCTTATTAAAGTAATCCAAGCAAATTATCATTTTGTCCACTGGGGTGAGGCCTGATCACCTGGTCCCAGACTTCAGCCCAGCCAAAGGCTTTGCCCTAGCCAGGTAGATGCAAATATACATTTCGGCCTAATCCTCCTGCCTGCTGGGGAAAGGAGGACCCAGGAGGTTGGAAATAGGAGTTTTGTTTTCTTTGTTTCCATCACATCTGTCCCCAAAAGCTGTGCCCCTTGGTGACACGAGCCAGTACTCTGTTAGATTTTTTCACAGTGCCTTTTGAAAAATGATGTTATGCTTCTCTACTAGTCCCACCTACGAGTCTCTTTTTAAACTTTCAGCTTTTATTGGAAGTTCATTGACTTAGAATCTTCTACGTGTTCAATCTGGCAGGGACCCTGGCCAGGTTGTGGATGATCCAGCTCAGTCCTGGAGGAGGGCTATGCTGATCGCTTCTGGTTTCCCGCAGATCCGAACGCTGGGGTACTGCTGCCAGCTGGTCGGTGGGGTCCTGGTCGAACAGTGTCCTGCCAGGTCCGAAGTGGGGACGCGCCTGATGGCAGTGTCTGCCCAACTCAGCCACTGCAGGACCGTCCTGCGACTCTTTGATGACCTGGCCATGTTCATGTACACTAAGCAGTACGGCCTGGGGACAGAGGTAATGGGGTTCATGGGGATGTAGAGAGAGGGGTGCAGATCTCAGAAAGCCTGAGGCTGTGGCCTCAGTCAGCATTTAATGAACTTTATTATTTAATTTTACTTTCTTTTTTGAGACAATCAGATGTTCTCATTTTAACTTTTTAAAAAATAGCTAATACGTTCACATGTTCTAAAAGAGTATATAATAAAAAAAGAATCTCCCTCCTTCCTGATCCTCCAGACCCTGAATTTTCCTCCTCAGAGGCAGCTACTGTGGTCAGTTTCGTGTGTCTCCATGAACTTTCCTGTACCTACGCAGGCACATACATATTGTTTACAGAAATAGGTGGCATGCCATCTGCCACTTGCTTTTGTCACTTAAGAGTTCAACCTGGAGATCATGTTTTTTTTTTTTAACCTTCTCACCTGTCAGAAGGAGATCATTTATTTTTCTTTTGGCAGCTGGCGGGTACAGGGATTGAACCCTGGACCTCTCTGTTAGCAGCAACATGCTCTAACCACTTAGTAGTAACTGGCCAGCCCGATATTTCTTATCAGTCCAAAAGAAGCTTCTTAATTCTTTATAGCCACATAGCACTCTGCTATATAGACAGGTGGTGATTTATTTCGCCGGTCCCCCGTTCAACGACTTGTGGATTATTTCTAATATTTTGCTAGTACCACGGTACTGCAGGAAGTCGCCTTGTTCCTGCATAATTCCACACGAGTGCCAGCAAATCTAGAAGCCTCACCCAGGGGCCTCTCTCCCCAGGTCCTCAGGAAGGGGCCACCTTGCCCCCCAGGGGATGGTCTCCAAATCATGCCCCTCTCTGGGCTGCCCTGCCTGTTCCTCTGCCCTCCCGGGGTCTCCTCTTTGAGCCACTTGCTGTCCAGATGCTTCCCCATTCCGCTTCATGAGCCCATGATCTGATCATCCCAAATCACAAGTATTTCCTTGGACCGTGCTCCCGTTTTGATGCCCATCTCCGCATCCTCTTCTTTGTCTGATGCTTTAGGTGCATCCCCAAAGTCACCCCCAGGGCCATTTCCTCTGCAGAGTCCCCAGGCAAGGGGGGAAACCCCTCTGAGCCTCGTATATCCCTTGGCCAGAACAAGAGCCCCTTTTGTTGGGTCCCATGTTCATGCGTCTGTGTGTCCCCCTGCCCTGGTGAGCCTCTCCTCTTCCCCAGGGTCAGAACCCCACCCTGCCGCTTCTCAGGAAACACGGGTTAAATGAGCACATTGGGGCAGCGCGGGGGGAGGGCGACCCTTTCTCACCAGGGCGGGGGGGGAAGTGTGCTAGAACGAACCAGAGGGGCCCAGGCAGAATAAGGGAGCTGGAGTGGGTTCAGAACCCAGAGGGAGGCAGGATCACTGCCAGCCAGAAGGAAGGGGTGGACAGTGTCACCCACCATTGATGGGGGCAGGAAGGGGCTCCTGGGAAGACAGAGAGGAAGGGGAGGGTGTGGCACGCTGCGAGGACAAGGTTCAAGGTAGGAAAGTAAAGGTTCAGGAAGTAGGTGGGGAGCCAGCTGGCCCTTGGCCCTGAGGGGGCGGGTCCTGGGCACCAGGCCTCCGTGGGTGTTCCTGCAGGCAGTCCTACAGAGCTCGGGGGCGGAGGGCGTGGGCACCGTGCAGAACCGAGAGCCCGCGTGGGCTCTGCAATTCGACAACCTGCAGGCCCGTCCCTGCCACACGCGCCAGTCTGCCCGTCTGTAAGGCCGGGATGGTGACCCCTCTCGGGTTTGGGGGAGGTAACGCAAACCTTGTAGCGTTGTGCTCCGCACACAGTCAGTCGGCACTGGGCGTGTGGTGGCCTGGAGTTACTGCACTGTCCTGCCTGGTCAGGGTTCTCTGCGGGCTGCCTGCCCTGCTCCCTGCTCAGGGTCCTGCATCAGAGGGCCTCGCCTGAGACCCGTGTGCAAGAGCTGGAAGCCTTTGGGAAGGAGGACTCTGATGCAGGGCGTCCCAACTTCATACATGGGAATCCTCTGGGAACTTAAAAAAATCTCAGTGCTAGGACAGAATCCTTAGGGGCATGGGGTGTTTGACGCTCCCAAGGGGATTCCATTGCCCTGCCCCATTGGGACTTGCTTCTCCAGTGCCATCGATGACTGTACTGCTGAGCAGCAGAAGTCAGGCCCGTGTGGGATCTGCAGCCTGAATGTCCTGGACATGGCCTGTGGACTGTGGTGGGGAGAAATCTCACTGCCACCTGGCATGGCCAGGGTCCTAAAATGGGCAGTGCATTAGGTTCAACCCCAGGCCTATACCCCCTCCTGATCCTGCAGGAGGAGGACGTCTTTGTCCGCTGGATGTCTGTCCTGGGCAACATAGCCGACCAGCTCTTCTACCCCTGTGAGCACATCGCCTGGGCCGCTGACGCCAAAATCCTCCACGTGGACTCTTCCTGGTGGTGGACACTGAGCACAACCTTCTGGTGCCTCTCCCTGCTCCTGGGGGTGGCCAGGTGAGTGGCATTGGCAGGAAGGGAGCACCTGAGGACCCTGGGTGGGGTCTGCTCAGCAGGGCTGTAGCAGCATTGTCACCGGCACATTGCTTTAGGCTGGAGCTGTGTGGGCCTTTGCCTCCTCGAGTTTTCCTCTTTTGTTGTGACCCCACTGTATTCGTTTTTGATAACTGCTGTAACAAACTACCACAAATTTGGTGGCTTTTTTTTTTTATTAAAGATGACCAGTAAGGAGATCTTAACCCTTAACTTGGTGTTGTCAGCACCATGCTCTCCCAAGTGAGTGAACCGGCCATCCCTATATAGGGATCCAAACCTGTGGCCTTGGTGTTATCAGCACCGCACTCTTCCGAGTGAGCCACGGGCTGGCCCAAATTTGGTGGCTTTAAACAATACGTTTATTATCTAACAGACTCCCCCGCTGTCCACATCCCCCACAGAGGGGAGCATTTGCTGCAAAGGATAACTCTCCATGGACACATCATCATCATCACCTGGAGTGCAATGTTGCATTCCTGGTGTTGGACATTCTATGGGTTTAGACAAAAGTACGGTGACATGCGTCCACCATTGTAGTATCACACAGAGGAGTTTCACTGTCCTCTGCACTCTGCATGTTATTCCATTAATTTTTAGATTGTATAGTTTTTCCCACCATTTCTCTGGATTTGGCGTGAGGAAGGGCATGAGGGTCGGGGAGCATTAGGTGTATCTTTGTCATGACCAGGTGTCTATGCTCAAGGCCCAGGGTTCCAGAACATCATCTGGGAGGTTAAGATGCAGGTCCCTGGACCAGGTGCTCAGATATTTTCATTCCATGGGTTGCTCAGGAATCAGTGTTTTGCCTCAATCCCCAGGTGGTTCCCACCTACCACACCGCAGGTGCTGTCCTGCATCCCCTGTCCTCTGGGACATGGATGGGTCCACGGTGGCCAGGGGAGGTGGACCAGATCCTGGACCTCCTAGTTAGGAAGTCCAGCACATTCATGTGCCTGCACACCCCACAGCCCAGGCCGCAGGGTGCAGGCGCCTGCTGGAGCAACCTGGGTGGCTGCCCACTGGTAGCCCCTTCCTCAGCCTGCAGTCACCAGCTCTGGGGGCCCAGAGGGTCATCCAGATTCACCTGAGTCTCCAGGGGGAGGGTGTGTTGGGGGCCAGTGTGTCACTCATCTGGGCTATTTTCTACATATACTGGGTGAGGCGGCTGAGAGGGAAACAGCTTCCCCAGGGCCGCCCAGCTGTAGCCAGTCTCTATGTCTCCACTGTAGAGGGGTAGCTGCCAACACCCCATGTGGCAAATGTTCCTTTGAACCCTAGGTCAGCGATTGGCAGAGGCCAGTTGGGGCCTGCCTGGCCATGTTAGAAGCTCTGAATGTTCCCAAATCTGGTGCAGATGGCCCAAGCTGTGTTAGTGATGGTCTGTGTTAGTGATGAGGCCCTAGGGGCTTCAGAGGCACAGCGAGGTCTGGAGCTCCAGGAGGGCACAGGACCATGGGTGGCAGGGAGAGGGAAAGCCACTTGTCTGAGGGCTCGGCTGGCTGTACGGGGAACCTGTGGCCTCAGTAACAGGCGGCAGAACCTCCCCTGCGCCCGCTCCCTGCCTCTCTTGCCGCTCTGGCAGGCAGGGTGTCCTCCCACCATCTCTGGTGTTGCAGGTCCCTGTGGATGGTGCTGAAGCTGAGGCAGAGGCTGCGAAGTCTCACGGTGGCCTTCACCAGGTACGATGTTCCGTGGTCACCCAGGAGGAAGGGTCCCACTTCTTCATTAAGCGTGGGCCCCTGGCCCGTTTTCCCGGCCAGGGAGTCTCCAGCAGGATCAGCCCGCCCCCGTGCAGGGCCCCATGCTGGACTGGGGTGTGTGCTCCGGGTCTTGGGGCCTCCCCTTGGCCCCTGGGCGGGTGGTTGGACCTTTTACAGATAGGGAAACTGAGGCTCACTTGAGTGAGGACTCCAGGGCTGCGCTTTCAGGGCTGAGCCCCTAGCAGGGAGGATGACCTGGGGACAGAGTCAGTTTCCCGAGGACAGTGGTCACTGTCACTGCTTAAACCTGCAAAAGAACACGGATAGAGCTGGGCCGGCACAGACTGAGAACTTGCCCACCGAGCAGCCCCCGTCCCACCTCCCCACTCATGCCCAGAGGGCTCAGGAGGACTGAGGTGTGGATTTGAGACTTTTGACCCTGGCCCATGCCCTGTTGATGCTGTAGGCTCCGTCTGGGGGCTGAGACAGGGACGCAATCCCGGTGGGAGGGTCAGGAGTGGCCACCTGGGCCCCACCATCCCTCCCCACTTCCAGGCAGGGTCTGTTGTCACGCCGCGAGCACACGCGGGCCTTCCAGAGCTGCGGGAAGGGCAGCCCGTGAGCGGCTCCTCTCTGTCCCCACAGTCAGCCGCCCTGGAGCAAGCGGAGGGCCATCAAGGTGCAGATGCAGTCGGAGGTGCTGACACTCCTCAGCAACCTGGCCGATCTGGCTAACGCTGTGCACTGGCTGCCCCCCGGTGTCCTGTGGGCCGGCCGCTTCCCGCCGTGGCTGGTTGGCCTCATGGGCACCGTCTCCTCCCTCCTCAGCATGTACCAGGCAGCCCGGGCTGGCGGCCAGGCCAATGCCACCACCCCCTGACACGGCCCGAGTTGCATGTGGACACAGCCACACCCGGTGGCAGGCCCCTGCGTCCCACACAGCAGAAATCATCAGGGCACAAGCCCACATGTGGGGTGGGCAGAGGGGATGGTGTGAGGCCCCCCAGCCCCAGCCAAGGCCTCCGCGGGGGAAGCTTCTCTCTCGGCCACAGGGGAGGACCTGGGACGTCTGAGCCGTCGCGAAGTCTGGAAAGGCCGCTGCGGGCCTCAGCAGAGCCTCCCGTATCCAAATAAAGGCCAGCAGGAGACATGGTGCGTCATGCCTCAGGTGCGGCATCGGGAAAGCCAAAGTGAGAATCAGTTAAACAGCGGGGCGCTGGTGCCGGGCTCAGGGGTGGGACGTTATTACACTGGTGGCCCCTTGCCATCCTTAGAAGCCACACTTCCCCAGCCACCTTCCAGAACACTCTTGGCCTGGTGGGTCCTGCCTGTCCCTGAGCTGGTGCTGCCTGCTGACCCCACTGAGTGGCTGTCAGCCATCCAGGGCCGTTCTTCACTCCCCACAGTCCTGGCCATCGTGGGCACAGGAGGCTGCCTCCTGCCAGGCCACACCTGAGTCACTCCTCCTCCTCTTGGGCACCGAGAGGTGCTTACACCTGCCTTACTCCACATGGTCCTCAGGCCCAGGGTGGCCGTGGTCCATTCAGGACCACTGTGAGCATTTAGTGGGTTCTACGCTGGGGCCAGGCCATGCATGCTGGTGTCTCTGAAGACACTGGTGGCTTTTGTCTCCCACCTCACTGAGAATGTGGTGGGATGGGAAACGTCTGCTTTCTAGTCTGATGGCTGAGAATGACGTTTGAGAGGCCATGCATGTGTGGCCTTGGGCAGGCGTCGGTAGACAGTGTCCAGCCAGGAAGACCCAACACAATGGGCAGTGTTTATGCCCTGGAGTCTGCGATACCGACTGCATTGTTTCTTTTATAAGGAAGACATCAGCTGCTGGTAGGCTGGGGGCTGCTCAGGGTACCACAGGATGCAGGAGACCCCACCTGGACTCATCCATCTGTGGGGGCTCCCTCTGCCTGGGGCTCATTCTGTCAGGGACTTCTGGGTGGGGCCAGGCTTGGTTGGTGTCTCCCTGGGTGGGGGGGTACACGCCTGTCCTGGCCCTTAGCAGAGGCCCCCTTCCCAGCTCTAGTGGCAACAGTGAGTAGGGGGTGGGGGTCATAACAGCACTTGATGACCTACCTGGAGGCTCAACCAGTTAATACCTGTAAGGTCCCCAGTGTGGTGCCTCACTGTGGGAAGCCACGCGAACACCTGGTCACACATGCCGTAGGTACCATGAGGAAAAAACAAGCCAAGTTGGAATACAGCCTGGGCTGGGAAGGCCTCAGACACTGACCATATGGGGTGTGGCCACAGAGCAGGTGGGACGGATGCTTCCAGAAAAGGAGGCCCAGCTCCCAACCCCTGAGCTGGCCCATGGCTCTTTGCGTTCTTTTAGAAAAGTGTTATTGAGGGCCGGCCCGTGGCTCACTCGGTAGAGTGCGGTGCTGATAACACCAAGGCCACGGGTTCGGATCCTATATAGGGATGGCCGGTTTGCTCACTAGCTGAGCGTGGTGCTGACAACACCAAGTCAAGGGTTGAGATCCCCTTACCGGTCATCTTTTAAAAAAAAAAAAAAAGAAAAGAAAAGTGTTATTGAAATATGATTCACATACGAATTAGCCATTTAGGGTGTATAGTTCAGTGGGTTTAGTATATTCATAGTCGTGCAACCATCACCACAATCAATCTTAAGACATTTCGTCACCCCCAGAAAGACACCTCACACCCCTTAGCCATCACCCACACCACCCTCCCCTCCCCCAGGCTTGGCGACCAATACTCTACTTTCTCTCTAGATTTGCCTGTTATGTCCAGTAGTTCTCCACCTTTTGGAGTCTGGGAAGGGACCCCTCTGAGACTCCCTTAATGACCACAGGCTCTCTTTGCAGAGTATCTCCTTTGGGGGAGCCCCCAGGGGCCCGTGGAGTTTGCTGAGGAAGGCTGGGGGCATGCTGAGGGAAGCTGTGGGCTGAGCAGAGGTGGGGGACAGCTGGAGTGGAGGTGGGGTGTGCTCAGTAGGGTCCACACCAGGGAGGAGGGCAGCCCAAGGTCCCCCTGACAGGCCAGTGTCCCTGTGGGCCTGGGCTTGGGCCGAAGCTTCCCGGCAGTCAGAGCTGGTGGGGCAGCACTGGTGTCCTTAGCCAGTCACCTCCTCCCACCTCCTGACCTTTCTGGATGGATTCACACCCTCACAGCTCTTGCCTGCCCCTTTCCTGCATCCTGGTGTCTCCCATGGCCAGCACTTAACCCGGGGGCATGGGCTGTGCATGGTAACGTGATGTGTGGCAGGCGTGCACTTTTGTGATGCAGGTCCCTGGCTCCTACCAGCTCACATGGGCCTTTGACCCTGACACTGTTCAGACTCTACTATCTGTGCTTGGCCAAATTGGGGGTGGGGGAGAACTCCAACATCCTTGTCAGGAGAATGTTGTTTTTTTTATTTTTGGCGGCTGGCTGGTAAGGGGATCTGAACCCTTGACCCTGGTGTTATCAGCACCGCGCTCTACTGAGGGAGCTAACCAGCCAGCCTGAGAATGGATGTACAAGTTGTGGTCCATCCATACCCTACTCAGAGAAAAAGGAACTAGCTGCTGACACACGCATCATCACGGATGAGTCCCGAGAGCACTAGTGAAGGACGCCGGGCACAGGAGACTACTTATCGCCTGATGTGACTTTCTAGAACAAGGAAAATCGAGCTGGAGAGACTGGAAGCCAATCAGCTGGTGACCCCAGGGGTGGGAAGAGGGACAGGAGAGAAAGTCTTGGGGGAAAGAAAATGTCTCAGATCTTGATTGGGGTGTGGGTTACCCAAGTGCATCATCTTGCAAAACCCAGCTAACTTAAGATAAAATCCCACTTAAGATGTGTGGATTTTATGGCATGTTAATGACACCTCAATTAAAAAGGGAGCAAAACAGCCTGCGTGGTGGCATCTTCCAGTGCCCTGGGCAAGCCCATGACGGTCTATAGAGCCTCTGTACATGACACAGCCTCCTTTCGTACAGCCCCACCGAGAGCAATTCAGGTGTTTAAAAGTTATTATTCATATCTCGGTCCCCAGACCAAGCCAGTACTTCAGCTGGTGTTCACCCAAAGGAGTAATCTGCTCCCGAACTGGGCAATTAAAGGGACTTTTAAAAATGACTTTTCCTGCCACCTAACACGCGGGTAAGATGTGTATGGATTCCCACTGTCCCTCCCTGGTTGGATGGGGCTCGCTCTATTCTCTGCTGGGGTGCAGGGGCCCGCAGTCTGCAATCCACGTATCTGCTCCCTTGGGGGCACTAGAGGGAGCTCATGGGTCTGCAGGTGGGGGGAGGCGGCACTGCGCCCCCTGCCGGCATCCTGCTCCCTGGAGACTCGCCCTGGCTGCACTTCACCGGGCAATGGCAGTTTCTTCCCTTGGTGGCCACTGAAGGGCCAGGCTCAGGGCAGCCCCAGCACCCACTGGCCGGTGCCCCCTCCTCAGGAGTCTGAGTTCCAGCTGTAAATGTTAACAATTCCAACTGATTCCCCTTGTTCTCCCAGCCTGAGGGGTGGTGACTGCTTCCAGGGGTTGACACCTTAGTTCTACACCTGGACACAGCAGCCACTAGCCACACGTGGCTACTGAGTACCCAAAACGTGGCCAGTTAGAATTGAGATGTGCTTTGCCGTGTCATATACACAAACATTTTCAAGACAGTGCAAAAGATGTATAATTCCCTCAATTATTATATTGATTACATGTTGAAAAGATATTTTGGATATGTTGGGTTACACATTCTGGAGATGGATGGTGGTGATGGTTGCAAAACAATGTGAATGTACTTAATGTCACTGAACTGGACCCTCAAAGATGGCTATGGTGGTGAATTTGACATTGTATTTTACCACAATTTAAAGAAATAAAGATAAAATAATCAACTGATTTCACCTTATTTACTTTTTTAATGTAGCTACTAAAATTTTAAAATTACACATGTGGCTTGCAGTGTATTTCTATGGGGTGGGGCTGCTTATTCCCTCTTTACACTTCCAATTATCTAGCTATCGAATTTATACCTATACCTTCACACTTCCAATTATCTAGCTATCGAATTTATACCTATACCTTCACACTTCCAACTATCTAGCTATCGAATTTATACCTATACCTTCACACTTCCAACTATCTAGCTATCGAATTTATACCTATACCTTCACACTTCCAACTATCTAGCTATCGAATTTATACCTATACCTTCACACTTCCAACTATCTAGCTATCGAATTTATACCTATACCTTCACACTTCCAACTATCTAGCTATCGAATTTATACCTATACCTTCACACTTCCAACTATCTAGCTATCGAATTTATACCTATACCTTCACACTTCCAACTATCTAGCTATCGAATTTATACCTATACCTTCACACTTCCAACTATCTAGCTATCGAATTTATACCTATACCTTCACACTTCCAACTATCTAGCTATCGAATTTATACCTATACCTTCACACTTCCAACTATCTAGCTATCGAATTTATACCTATACCTTCACACTTCCAACTATCTAGCTATCGAATTTATACCTATACCTTCACACTTCCAACTATCTAGCTATCGAATTTATACCTATACCTTCACACTTCCAACTATCTAGCTATCGAATTTATACCTATACCTTCACACTTCCAACTATCTAGCTATCGAATTTATACCTATACCTTCACACTTCCAACTATCTAGCTATCGAATTTATACCTATACCTTCACACTTCCAACTATCTAGCTATCGAATTTATACCTATACCTTCACACTTCCAACTATCTAGCTATCGAATTTATACCTATACCTTCACACTTCCAACTATCTAGCTATCGAATTTATACCTATACCTTCACACTTCCAACTATCTAGCTATCGAATTTATACCTATACCTTCACACTTCCAACTATCTAGCTATCGAATTTATACCTATACCTTCACACTTCCAACTATCTAGCTATCGAATTTATACCTATACCTTCACACTTCCAACTATCTAGCTATCGAATTTATACCTATACCTTCACACTTCCAACTATCTAGCTATCGAATTTATACCTATACCTTCACACTTCCAACTATCTAGCTATCGAATTTATACCTATACCTTCACACTTCCAACTATCTAGCTATCGAATTTATACCTATACCTTCACACTTCCAACTATCTAGCTATCGAATTTATTCCTATACCTTTTTATGAGCCCCACCCTGTTCAAATGACCAGTGTTGTTTCTGTCTTATGGGACCTGGACTCAGGCAAGGCAGAAATTATAATTTAACAGCTAAACCTCTCAAGCCAAACAGGAACCTCAAGTTACAACATCGCCCTGGAGGCTCCATAAACACCTGAAATGTAGCTGGTGGGCAGCCCCTCTCTGCGGGCACCTGGATGCCCCACTGCTGTGTGGCCACACCCCTGCCTGGTGCCCTCTCTCAACCCCTCAGGTTGGGGCAAAGAATGCCAAACTCCTGGGGACTGGACCTGAAAGGACCTTCTGAGTGTTAAGCAGGACACAGGGACATAGCATATATGGCAAACGGTGACAGTAGCAGTTGAGGGCTCCTCTAGTGTCCTGGGCCACACATGGGAGGGAGGATGGGATGCCAAGAGCCTGGTTGTCAGGTGGGCCCTCAGCCTGGTGTCCACTCATCCCAGAGGTCTTGTTGCAGCAGAGGGTCAGGGGAGGGGGTCTGCATTGCTGAAGACAGTCTGACAGACCACCTACTGCAGGATCCCACCTATGGGTGAGGCACAGGAGCCGAGGGGAGTCCGTACCAGAACCCCAGAACCCACTACTCGTGTACCAACATTTGGGCAGGATGGCAACTACCAAAAAATTGAAAAAAACAAAAACAAAAAACTGGGGCAGGAAACGATACTAAAACAAAACCCCAAAGAATGTCCACTTCAGTCGGAGCTCGGCTTAGACACTTTTATTGCTAGAATTAGGTCTTAAGTTCTAACGCAGTTCTGATGATCCGAGGTGTGGAAACGTTGGAATCATCGTAAAAATAATTGTCAGGTGGACAAAGATCATGATCACAATTGGCGAAGATATGCACAGATCCCACAGAAACATGAACATGTGCTTAACCATCAACTTTACAAATAAAACTTGTACCCAGGAGTGACCAACGGGTACTGGTGGGAGAAGACATAGGCGATGCGGCCCTGCTGTGCGTGGCTGAGAAGCCCCCTCGGCCACGAGGTAGGGGACCGCCCATTCCCACCCTGCAGCCGAGCAAAAATTCCTTGAACTTATCATCCAAGGAATCACAGCGTCTCGGAGGGTCAGACCGGGGCTCAGGTGGGTGCATGGTGGCGACACCACCCAGTGCATGAGTCCAGGAATGTTCTTTACATGACATAATGGGAACTTAAAAGTCAGCTTTTCTAAAGTGCTCCGATACTTCTCAGTTCAAAAATACAAAACACTGGTTATAAACATGGCACAGATGAGATCTGATGGTGGGGACACCTGGGTCATAGGATCGAGCTGGGCAAAGTGGAGGTTCTTGGAAGGGCCAGGAGCTTGGGGACACCAAGCCCCTCGCAGTGCTCAGGAGAGGTCAAGAACCGCTGCTTTCAGTACCTTGTTGTGACCGGCTCTGGTGCCGAGGTGCCCTGGCCCCTAGTCAACACCTGCGACTGCGTGGTCCCCTCCTGAGCCTGCGGCACCGAACAGGCACCTCGGCTACAGAGGGCTGATAGAGAGCCCCCTGCTTAGGTGACCAGCAGTTTCCCCCTCCCATGCCCACCTGCCTTGAGTGGTGGGAATGTCCCTGTTCACTATGTCGGCTGTCACAGGGGAGTCCCTTGGCTGTAGCTGCCCCAGGCTTCAGGATGCCGGGTTGGGGAGAATGACTTGGCCCTGGCTCATTCTCCCCAAGAACCACCACCCTGGCACCCAGTCCTGCTGCCAACCCTTCGGGCAGCGCAGCAGGGAAGACTGGGGTGCAGAACACAGCTGGAAACGTGCCTTCTCCCAGGCCAGAGCTTGAACGTGGATCTGACCATCCTGGACCCACCATGGACATTCAATGCCGCCCCCAGCAGCTCCCCCCAGCTCCTCCAGGGGAAGTTGACCATGAGCTGTGCAGCTTGCAACAAGGGAGGGTCCTGCAAGGTGTCCAACCATGTGCCCCCTTGCTGGCTACATCTCCTGCCGTTTACTCCCATGCCCTGGGACATACTGGTCCCACGTCTCACGCACACTGGCCCTAAGGGCTTCTTCCCAGCAGCCCCGGAAAACCATCCCATTTTATGGGGGCTGAGGACCCTCTGCCTGGGGTGCATGCCAGCCCTGGCTGAAGCTCGAGGCTCGGCTTCCCAGACAGGCTGAGTGTGTGGGGAACGGTGGCCACCCTTCAAGCCTCAGAATTTGGAAAATGGCAGGTTTTAAAACCTGTCAACGATCAGCCCCTTTCAAGATGAGCTTCCCAACATCTTGCCGTGTGGCCCTCTCTGCCCTGGTGGCCTTTGTCCTGCCCCCATGCCCAGCTCACTCCCTGGCCTTGAGGTTCACCATGAACCTGTTTGGGTCTCTACTTTCAAAGTGGATTCTGCCCAACCCTGCAGACAGACACAGCCGATGCTCACCTGGCCCCTTCTGATGCCCTGATGCCTTGCCCCAGCATTTCCTGGTGGCCGTGGGGCTGGCTCGGGCCAAAAGCTCCTTCTCAGACTGAGGTCTGGCGTGTCCTCAGCTCCTTGCAGAAGCCCCACTGTCCCTCACTGCCTTGGAAAAGCAGCTTGAGTCAGTCTCCCCCTACCCAAATGGGGTGCTACGATTTAAAACAGCTCCTTGGTTTAGCTCTGGTTCAACCTTCGATTAAAAACCTTCCTTTAAAAAAACAAAATAAAAAACATGGTTTAGAAAGTTACCCAGGCACCACAGCTAATCCTACAGAGAGAGCTGCGACACCCAAAGCACCAACAGGCCCGCCCTGGCCAGGCGGTCGTCGGTGGTTTGCTTGGAAAGGGGAGGGGGACAGCTGGGTGGGCAGGACAGGGAGGGGGCTGCACCTAGAGCCACGACCCTTTAGAAGAAGATGACATCTTCTTTGCCGGCTTCCTCCTTGTCAATGAACGGTGTGGCCGGCAGCAGTGAGGTGGACGGGGACACGGCCTTGAAGGAGAAGGACTCGGGGTGGATGTCGCCTGGGGCCGGGCTTGGAGCAGGGAAGCAGGGGTCTGGAAGAGAAGGGGGGGCCCGGGTGTCAGCAGCTCCAGGGATTGCCGCGGCCCTGCTGTCCCGGGGCTGGGCTCACCTGGGGGCGGCGTGGCACTGTGGCTGCTGACCAGGACGGGACTCAGCGACCGGCGGTTCCTCGAGGTGCTCTCGTCCTTCCCCATCAGCTTGTTCAGTGGCAGCTGCTGCTTCAGGTCGAACGAGGCTGAAAGAGGGAAGGTGCTGAGCGCCCACCTCCTCCAGGCCACCCCCACCCCACACTTCCCACAGGCAGCCAGCTGAGGACGCCAGTACTTGTCCCCGTGACAGGGCCCTGCTCAGACATCAAGCCCCGAGTTCAGTGATGCTAATACAAGGACAACAGCCCCCGCCTTCAACAATGGAAGGGCCCCCAGAGGAATTCAACATCTGCACAAGAGGAGGGAGAGACTCCCGAGGAAACACCCCCTCCCCATGACCCTCAGGGCCTGGCTGTGCGACACAGGCCCTGTGGCTTAGGGGATGTCCCAGAACATCCCTGGTTGTCACCCAGGGAGGCATCACCCACGGGGCAGCACTGGCTCCCCCCACAAGGGCCTGCGTGGTCACAGCACCTGAGGAGTCCTGGGCTCACTCTATGGGGGACATTCACTGCAAGTGTCCCAGGGCAGGGGACTAGGCCTCTCTGGGCTTCAGTGTCCCCTTCCGTGAACAAAGACATCAGGGAGAGACCCCAGCACCTATCCTGGGCTGGGCTGTGCTAGTCGTAAGTGACTGGGCTCCCTATATCCTCACCTGCTCCCCTGCCCCCACTTCATTGTTTGAGAACCGAGGCAGGAAAAAGACATGGGGTGTGTCACAGCAGTTTTGCTTCTGGAGACCAAAGACCTCCCCACATGTAGAGGGGCAGCACTGGCCACCTTGCCACAGCCATGCCTTCCGGTTCTCTTGGCACCCTCTCCACAGGATGGTGTCCTGTTTCTGTTTGCACCCAGTGAGCCCCTGCAGTCTCACAAGTTGCCCATGGCGGGACCTCCCGATCCAAGGTGGAGGGGGTCTGGGTGGGAACCAGAGATGGCACACCTACCGCCCAGGGCATGAGCTCCGGGGGACTGGGGCTGGGCTTACCTGAGCTCTCCCAGCGCTGGGAGCCCCTGCTCTTGCCACCCTTGTCCTTGCCCCCCTTGGTGGAAGCAGCCAGCTTGGTGGGGATCTGCTGCTGCACGGCCGCCTGCCTCTGGAACTGGTTGGTGGTGCTGAGCAGCTGGATGGGCACATCACTCTTGGCCGGCCGGCCCTCAGCAGAGGCACTGTCCCGGCGAGCCACCTCGGGACGTTCCATATACTCAGGCCCAGGGCAGGGCAGTAGCATGCTTGCCCGGGGTCCCTGCACTTTGGCCAGGGCCAAGGACCCCTCCAGCCCTTCTCCGTTGAAGCTGAGAGTGTGGCTTAGGGGCTGGGCCTGAAAGAGCAACAGAAGACACATCCCCATGGTGTGGTTCATTGCTGGAGGCCCTCTCTGAGATCCCCTCCACGGGCCTCTGTCCTTGGACTTGCACGGGAGACCTGCCAGCCTCTCCTGCCCTCTGCATGGCTCTCGGCTGGGGTGGGGAGAGCCGAGCAACGCCCAAGACTGATCTGGGATCGACGGACCTCACCCACCCAGCTCCTGGTCCTGCCTCTCAACCAGAGTCTGCTCTGGACGCAGAGCTGGGGGTTCAGCCTGAGGGAACCACCAGTCATAGCCCGTCCCCAAAACACAACCCCTCACGTGCACACACTTACAGTCATCACAGTCATACAAACGCTCACTTATACACAAATGTGATCACACACATTCATGTTCACACACCTTTTTATTTTCTTTTGGCAGCTAGCAGGTATGGGGATCGGAACCCTTGACCTTGGTGTTGTAACACCCCACTGTAGCCAACGGAGCTAACCAGCCAGCCCTTTTTTTCTTTTTCTTTTTGGCAGCTGACCAGTTTGGGGTTCCAAACAACTGACTTTTTAAAAAAAGAAGTTCCAATATTTGAGTGCTGTGTGCAACAGTGTGCTGGGTAAAGGTTTATCTTCCAGTAGGAAACAAAAAAGTTCTGTTTTGCAGCATCTGCCTGATTTCTGTGCTCTTAAGGCTATCACGCGGCTTGCTTGTGTTGACACGCGCCTGCAGCACATTCACTCACGTGAGCACACGCACTCTGAAAGTCATGCACGCGCACTTATACACGCACATGCAAAACGGTCTCCTTTCTGCACGCACGCGCACGGGGGCGCGCTCACCTCGGCCAGCGCCTCGGGTGGCAGCGCTCCCGGCGCCGTGTGCTGCTTCTTGAGCCGGCGCAGCAGCTCCAGGCGCTGGCGCTCGCGCTCCACGGAGCGCTGGGCCTCGCGCAGCCGCTCCAGGTCGTGCTGGTAGGCCTGGCGCTGGCGCTCCAGCTCGGCGCGCT